>NW_026779621.1:0-86414 GCF_030144855.1 Hypanus sabinus
TGGTCTCATGTCCTCTCTCTCACTGTCCCTTGGCTCTCTACCCACCGTTCACCTCATCCCTCCCTGATCCTAACCTCTTCCTCCCTCTCCCTCACCTTCCAACATCTCCTCTCTCTTTATCCTTCTCCTCCTCTCTCTCTCTTCACTACTCTGAGTGTCCTCCCTCTGCTACTCCCTCAGAGTGTCAGACACCCTGAACCAATAGGCGGGTCCTGTACTAATTTCCTGGCATGATTTACTTATTATTATTTATGGTTTTATATTGCTATATTTCTACCCTGTTCTTGGTTGATGCGACTGTAACAAACCCAATTTCCCTCGGGATCAATAAAGTCTGTCTGTCTGATAGATTTTGCCTCCAGATTTCTATTTCAATGGAGCTCAGTCATTCCCCCAGAGCCCTGGGGAGAGCACTTATCACGCTCCGTGCCCAGTTCTGTCCCCGATCCGGGAAAGGGCATCCTTGTCGTGGAGGGAGCACAGCGAAGATCCGTCAGACCAGGAGGGTGGGAATCCAGTGAAGACTTGAAGAGTCGAGGTGTCGGGGACAGGGGTTAGGAAAACCACGAGAGATCTCGTTGGGACTTCCCATGGGGAGGGTGTCTCCCCTTGGGCTAGGAGGTTCCAGAACCCAGAGTCCCATCTTCGACTGAGGGGCGGGCCATTTGCACGAGAACAGAGAGGGGCCTCTTCAGCTGGACGGTGACACGAGGAGCTGGTGGGATCTCCCCCACAGGCTCTGACTCTGGGTTCAGTAGTTAACAGATCTCTGGATTTTGAGGGCAAGGGCAGGGAAATAGGACAGAGGTGATCAGCAATGATCACGCAGCAAGAGCTGTCCTTTATAACAGTGAGGCATTGCAGTGGAATAATGCCCATCTGCACCAATCCCACTGGCCCATATCCTATTCAAATAAGGGTCTCTTGGCCACAGTGACTTCACCCACCCCACCCTCCTGGTCTGGTGGATTTTCCCTGCACTCCCCCAGTGGCAAAGGTGTCCTTTCTTGGGTCAGGGGGCAAAACCAGGCACAGTTGTTCCATCACCTCCTCTGACAGAATGTTCCTGATCTCCGTACAGAAAATTTACTCCTCAGATCTCCTTCATTTTACCTTAAAGGCATTTCCCCTTATATTTGACACCCTTCCCTCTACCCCATCTTTTCCTCACAATCTACACACATTGGCCAAGAAAGCTTACCAGCACTTCTTTAGGAGGTTAAAGAAATTTGGCACGACCCCAATGACCTCAGCAATTTTTACAGATCACCACAGAAAGTGCCCACCTTACCTGGATGCATCATGGCTGAGTGTGGCAACTGCTCTGCCTGGAGCACAAGAAACTAGAGAGCTGCGGACACAGATCAGCACACTGCAGAAACCAGCCTCCCCTCCATAGACTCTGTCTGCACCCCTCGCTAAAGCAGCCAGCACAATCAAAGACTAGACGGACCCACCTCTTCTCCCCTTTCCCATCAAGCGGAAGGTTCAAAAGCCTGACAGCACGTCGCAAGCTTCTATCCCGCTGTTATCAGATTACTGAATGGTTTCCATGTACAATGAGACGAGACCTGACAATCTACATTGCTGAGGCCCTTGCTCGTTGCTGTCTGTCTGCACTGCACTTTGTCTGTAACACTCTATTCTGCCTCTTCATGCTGTTGCCCTCAGGAAGGAGGTACAGGAGCCTCAAGACCCACACCACCAGGTTCAAGAGAAATTATTACCCCTTAGCCATCATGCTCTAGAACCAGAGGGGTAACTTCTCTTAACCTGATACAAACGATTTCACAATCTATGGACTCACACTTAAGATTCTACAGCTTGTGCTACTGATGTATATTGATTACTTATTATTTTTTCTCCATTTGCAGTTTGTTGTCTTTTGCATACTGGGAACATTTCAATAATGGGGCAAGTAAAGTTATTCCCTTTCGTTCAAGGGCCTGATGATTGAGGGGTAATAACTGTTCCCGAACCCGGTGATGTGAGTCCTGAGGCTCCTGTCTGTATCTTCTTCCTGATGACAGCAGAGAAGAGAGCGTATCCTGTGTAGTGGATGATGGAAGCTGCTTTCCTGTGACAGTGTCTGGTGATGGGTTCACCCATGATGGACTGGGCCGCACCCATCACCCTTCGCAGGTCTTTCAGTCCAAGGGCATTGATGTCCACACCAGGCTGTCGATATACTCCACTACAGAAATTTGTCAAAGCTTTAGATGTCATGCTGAATCTTTGCAAATTCCTGAGGAAGTTGACTCGCTGCCGTGCTTTGTAATTACACCTGTCCAGTGTCCAAATCAGGTCCTCTGAACATCAAAGAACCCAAATATTGCTGACCCGCCAATGAAGACAGACTCATAGATCTCTGCTTCCTACTCCTAAAGCCACCCCCTCTCCAAATTGACACAAAAACCTGAGAACACGTACCAGCAGGCTCAAAGACAGCTTCTATCTCACTGTTATCAGACTATTGAACCTCCTTTAGTATGACAAGATTCAAGATAGTTTAATGCCATTTCCAGTATACAAGGAGACCTCGCAATGTACCTTGTTCTGATCTTCCACCTTATCATTTCCCTACTTTCTCTGTTACACTTTATTCTTCATTGTTATCGTTTTACCTGTTAAAAGATGCACAATAGTGTAGCGTGACAGCAGTCAGGGTTTGATATTCTCCACTGCCTGTGAGATTGTACCTTCTCCCTGTGACCTTGGCCTTCCTCCCACATTCATGGGTTAGGGAGGATGATTTGTGGACGTGCAGAGGCCTGGCAACACTTGCGGACTGCCCAGCACATCCTCCTGATCTGTAGGAACAGTGTGCAGACCAAATTTTTCACTGGAATGTGATAATAATAAACCAATTCCAAAGCCGGTTTAAGGTTCCAATCAACAACCCATCATCCCAGAATGAGGGCATTCCGCATTCCCCTGGCTCCTAAGTCTGACATTAAGATTAAAGATTAGCTTGGTAGAGGTTCAGAGAAGGTTCACTGGACTGATTCCTGGAATGGGTGGACTGTCCCATGAGGAAAGGTTGGGCAGGCAAGGTTTGTGTTCGCTGGGGTTTCTAGGAGTAGGGAGGGGGCAGGATTGAAGTGTGTAAGATCCCAAGGGGAAGGTGTTTCCTCACTGTTTAACACATTGATGCAATCATGAAGCATGCATGCTGGCAGCTACACTTTATTAGAAGGTTGAGATTTGGTACGTCACCAAAGGCTAGCAAATTCCTACAGATGTAGTGTGGAGGCTCCAATGCTCCGGATCACAAAGGGCTGCAGAGGGTGTAGACCCAGTCAGCTCCATCAGGGGCACAACCCTCCCCATTATCTTCAAAAGCCAGTGAGTCAAGAGGGCAGCGTCCTCACCATCAGTGATTTACCCCTCTCAGAACTACCACCAGGGAGGAGGTTCAGGAGCTGGAAGACCCATTTTCAACGATTCAGCAACAGCTTCTTCCCTTCCGTATCTAGAATGTTTAAGGTAAAGAGAAGTGGATTCTCTGGGGAGGGGGGGGGGTAAGAAAGATCACCGGGGAGGGGCCAAGAGGAGGGAAATGTGTGATTGAGGTTAACAGTCATCTGATAGAATGAAGTGGACTCGTCCTGCGTGTTCAGATGCATGTTGATAAGGAGCAATAGACTGGAAAATGGCGCTGAGCTCAAGCACTGCCTCATGTGCATTGTATGGCGGAGAGCCTGTTCCTTCAACTCGTCACATCCCAACTATCACCGATCTTGAATGAATTCAGGCTGAGCCAGTGGGATGCCTTCTTGAGCCACTGCAGTCTTTGAAAGGTGGGCAGACCCACATTGCTGTTGGGGAGGGGGTGATTCAGCCACAACGACGGAATGGCAATATATTTTCCAGTCAGGATGGCGTGTGGCTTGGAATTCAGCAGCGTTTCAGACACTTTGTGAGGCTCGCGAATGGGGAGAGTGGCTGGTTAGGACTATGTGTGGGTGGCGGGCATTAGAACACAGGCCCTCTGGGGGTGACCAAAACTGCACACAGTACTCCAGATGGAGTGGTATGGTTAGTGACAACGACCCAGGATCAGTCCCCGTCACTGTCACACGCTCTCCCTGTAGCCCCGTGGGTTCCGTCCACATACCATACACGGGCTAGTGAGTTGGTGACACTCACGGACTCCCCGCAGCACATCCAGGGACCGTGTTGGTCATTGATGCAAACGATGAGTTTCACTGTACAGTTTGATGCAGTGTGACAAATAGTTAATTTTTCAGCCCTTCACAGGTGGCCTGACCAGATTTTTCTGAAGCTTTGAAGTACCTTCCACTCAAGGCAAAATGCCACGCGCCTTCTTCAGCACTGTCTCAACTTGTGGGAGAGTTAGATTGGCAAAGGGCCTCTCCCCATTCTGTGCCAATGCTTTTGCTGCTCCAGGTGATGGGTTTGGACGGCGCTGTCTAAGGAGTCTTGGAGCATGCTCATGAAGATGGAAATCACCTCACACTCCGTCTCAATATTATTATCACTTTAAAAACAATGCCGGTTGCCTTTTGCACACCGTTTGTTTGTCAGTCTGCGTGGAGCTTTTCATTGATCCCACTGTATCTACAGCGAATGCCTACAAGGAAATGAATGTGAGGGGTGGTCTTTGATTTTGGTCCGATATTGGACAGGGGCGCTCCCCCGGTTCCGTGATGTCTGGGGGGGGGGGCGGGGGGAAGAAGAATTAAAAGTCAACACACAAATTACTAATTTAATATTCTCGAATACATTACAATCCATAGGATGGGCATCATTTCCCGCTGCCACCACCCAGCACCCGCACCATGCCCCCCTCAGTCCAAACAGCAGCGCCGGGGCGGGGGGGATCAAAGGAGAAAGGTCAGGACTGACCGGGCTCCGTCCTTTGAAGCAGCCGACTCTGTTGATTGAGGTGAGGTCGCTTGCTTTGACAGCCCAGAACAATGCGGGAGGTTAGTGTTCAGGCGAACAAGGGGGTGGGGGTCGCTTACTGGCAAGATGGCCGGCGGCACACACGGTAGGGGATGAGAAAGACCAGAAGGGTTTGAAAAGGTGATGACTGTGGGGCCAGTGAGCAGCGAGAACCGGCGACGCGGGTGAAGCCGGCCCACCTCACCTACCTGCACCTGCTCACTGGATGCCGGAGTGCAGAGGTAATCGGGTTAATGGGGCCCACCCGGGGCGAGGAGGCGCCCTGAGGAAGGGCGGGGGGAGGGGGAGGTGTGGAGACACACACACAGAGGATGGGTGTGCCTGAGAGAGTGGGGAAGGAGAGAAGCAGGGATTAATAAAGTCAAAGAGGGGTTTAATGGGATCAGGCAAAAGGCTAATACCAGAGAATGGTGTTAATGGAGATCAGATAGAGGGTTTAATTGGGACCAGAGGCATGGGAGTGGAGGGAATGGGGGAAGACCTTCACTTTGTGCACACATAATTAGGGTAGAGTGTTTATTTTGTCCAGACCTGCATTAAGTAGGGGCTCCTGGGTCAGGTCTCCGTTCTCAGTTACTCAAGCGCCCGTAATGTGAAGACGCTCCTTGCCACTGCCTTGGGAACGCGGAGTGCCCACCCTTGCACTGGCAACACCGGAGAGGCGCAGCTGAAGTGTTGTGTGGGATTCTGGTCGCCCTGTTACAGGAGAGGGTGCAGAGGAGTTTCACCAGGATGCTGCCTGGATGAGACAGCATGTTGGGCCGTTTTCTCTGGAGTGCCGCAGACCTGATCGAGGTTTATAAGATTATGAGAGGCAGACAGAGTTTTTAGCCCCAGGATAGAGATACCAGAGGGCCTGCATTTAAGGTGAGAGGTGAAAGTTCAGGGTCCATTTTTTAAAAACACAGAGAGTGGTAGGTACTTGGACTGAGCTGCCAGGGGTGGTGCTGGAGGCATGTAAGAAGATTTTGGACAGACAAATAAGGGATATGGATCACAGAGAGGCAGAAGGGATTAGTTTAATTCAGCATTGTGCTCAGCACAGACATTGCGGGCCAAAGGTTTGTTCCTGTGTGGGATTGTTCCGTCCGGAATGAGGCAGGGGTTTTACAGTAGTCGTTTTGTGATGAGTGGGAGAAGGCAGGTAGGATAGGGAGGTACCAGGAAAAGGGGCTTTCCGCTACTATTACACTCCCTGCCCCAGCGCAGGGGGTCACAACGCAAATGTCCCACCCCTCTGCCCGGCCAAGCAACGAAACAGTGACCAGGGCAAAGGGGGAACGGGGAAAGGGGGGGGGGGGTCAATTGCTGATGGAGAGAGAGAGAGCCCAGTGAGTTATGGAGTCAACTACCTCCATTAAAGGAGCCCTCAGCCCTGCGGAGAGTTCATTTGCTGTTTGAGGGTACATGGGGAGGGTAAAGTTGTGGAGCATACTGCCTCCAGAAGGGCAGGGAGCTGCAGGAGTAGGTTTGAATTAAAAGCCCACTCTGCGGGGGGGGGGGGGTGGGGGAGAGAACGGTCTGTAAATCCTGAGTCTTGTGACCGAGCTCGCAATGCACACACGTTGAACCAGGACAACCTCCGTGGCGCCCCCCCCCCCCCATCATATTTACAAGGCTGACTGGCAGCCACTCGGCCCGCGTGGGCTACCAGTGCCGGGAGTCCACCAGCTCGGGTCGGAGGCTGAGCTTTTTCAGGGTCTCGTAGCCCACCACGATGCAGACGGCAGAGGGGGTGGAGGACAGGATGCGAGCCGACAGCCCCTTGGTCAATCCCCAGCCGCCCTCCTCGGCCATCAGCTGCTTAAAGGTTTGGATCATCGAACATCGTCCCTCCACCTGCAAAAGGGAAGTCTGGGTCAGGGCCGGACCGGCAGAGACGGTGGAACGGGGGGGTCAGGGCCGGACCGGCAGAGACGGTGGAACGGGGGGGTCAGGGCCGGACCGGCAGAGACGGTGGATGGGGGGGGTCAGGGCCGGACCGGCAGAGACGGTGGAACGGGGGGGTCAGGGCCGGACCGGCAGAGACGGTGGAACGGGGGGGTCAGGGCCGGACCGGCAGAGACGGTGGATGGGGGGGGGTCAGGGCCGGACTGGCAGAGACGGTGGATGGGGGGTGGTCAGGGCCGGACCGGCAGAGATGGTGGATGGGGGGGGGGGTCAGGGCCGGACCGGCAGAGACGGTGGATGGGGGGGGATCAGGGCCGGACCGGCAGAGACGGTGGATGGGGGGGGGTCAGGGCCGGACCGGCAGAGACGGTGGATGGGAGGGTCAGGGCTGGACCGGCAGAGACGGTGGATGGGGGGGGTCAGGGCCGGACCGGCAGAGACGGTGGATGGGGGGGGGGTCAGGGCTGGACCGGCAGAGACGGTGGATGGGGGGGGGGGGTCAGGGCCGGACCGGCAGAGACGGTGGATGGGGGGGGGTCAGGGCCGGACCGGCAGAGACGGTGGATGGGGGGGGGTCAGGGCCGGACCGGCAGAGACGGTGGATGGGGGGGGGTCAGGGCCGGACCGGCAGAGACGGTGGAACGGGGGGGGTCAGGGCCGGACCGGCAGAGACGGTGGATGGGGGGGTCAGGGCCGGACCGGCAGAGACGGTGGATGGGGGGGTCAGGGCCGGACCGGCAGAGACGGTGGATGGGGGGGGTCAGGGCCGGACCGGCAGAGACGGTGGATGGGGGGTCAGGGCTGGACCGGCAGAGACGGTGGATGGGGGGGTCAGGGCCGGACCGGCAGAGACGGTGGATGGGGGGGGGTCAGGGCCGGACCGGCAGAGACGGTGGAACGGGGGGGTCAGGGCCGGACCGGCAGAGACGGTGGATGGGGGGGGGTCAGGGCCGGACTGGCAGAGACGGTGGATGGGGGGGGGTCAGGGCCGGACCGGCAGAGACGGTGGATGGGGGGGGGGGTCAGGGCCGGACCGGCAGAGACGGTGGATGGGAGGGTCAGGGCTGGACCGGCAGAGACGGTGGATGGGGGGGGTCAGGGCCGGACCGGCAGAGACGGTGGAACGGGGGGGTCAGGGCCGGACCGGCAGAGACGGTGGATGGGGGGGGGTCAGGGCCGGACCGGCAGAGACGGTGGATGGGGGGGGGGTCAGGGCTGGACCGGCAGAGACGGTGGATGGGGGGGGGTCAGGGCCGGACCGGCAGAGACGGTGGATGGGGGGGGGGTCAGGGCCGGACCGGCAGAGACGGTGGAACGGGGGGGTCAGGGCCGGACCGGCAGAGACGGTGGATGGGGGGGGGTCAGGGCCGGACCGGCAGAGACGGTGGATGGGGGGGGGTCAGGGCCGGACCGGCAGAGACGGTGGAACGGGGGGGTCAGGGCCGGACCGGCAGAGACGGTGGATGGGGGGGTCAGGGCCGGACCGGCAGAGACGGTGGATGGGGGGGTCAGGGCCGGACCGGCAGAGACGGTGGATGGGGGGGGTCAGGGCCGGACCGGCAGAGACGGTGGATGGGGGGTCAGGGCCAGACCGGCAGAGACGGTGGATGGGGGGTCAGGGCCAGACCGGCAGAGACGGTGGATGGGGGGGGGGTCAGGGCCAGACCGGCAGAGACGGTGGATGGGGGGTCAGGGCCGGACCGGCAGAGACGGTGGATGGGGGGGGGGGGGTCAGGGCAGGACCGGCAGAGACGGTGGATGGGGGGGTGGGTCAGGGCCAGACCGGCAGAGACGGTGGAACGGGGGGGTCAGGGCCGGACCGGCAGAGACGGTGGATGGAGGGTCAGGGCTGGACCGGCAGAGACGGTGGATGGGGGGGGTCAGGGCCGGACCGGCAGAGACGGTGGATGGGGGGGGGTCAGGGCCGGACCGGCAGAGACGGTGGAACGGGGGGGTCAGGGCCGGACCGGCAGAGACGGTGGATGGGGGGGGGTCAGGGCCGGACCGGCAGAGACGGTGGATGGGGGGGGGTCAGGGCCGGACCGGCAGAGACGGTGGATGGGGGGGGGTCAGGGTCGGACCGGCAGAGACGGTGGATGGGGGGGGGTCAGGGGCCGGACCGGCAGAGACGGTGGAACGGGGGGGTCAGGGCCGGACCGGCAGAGACGGTGGATGGGGGGGGTCAGGGCCGGACCGGCAGAGACAGTGGATGGGGGGGGTCAGGGCCGGACCGGCAGAGACGGTGGATGGGGGGGGTCAGGGCCGGACCGGCAGAGACGGTGGAACGGGGGGGTCAGGGCCGGACCGGCAGAGACGGTGGATGGGGGGGGGTCAGGGCCGGACCGGCAGAGACGGTGGAACGGGGGGGGGGGTCAGGGCCGGACCGGCAGAGACGGTGGATGGGGGGGGGTCAGGGCCGGACCGGCAGAGACGGTGGATGGGGGGGGGGGGGTCAGGGCCGGACCGGCAGAGACGGTGGATGGGGGGGGTCAGGGCCGGACCGGCAGAGACGGTGGATGGGGGGGTCAGGGCCGGACCGGCAGAGACGGTGGATGGGGGGGGGGTCAGGGCTGGACCGGCAGAGACGGTGGATGGGGGGGGTCAGGGCCGGACCGGCAGAGACGGTGGAACGGGGGGGGGGGTCAGGGCCGGACCGGCAGAGACGGTGGAACGGGGGGGTCAGGGCCGGACCGGCAGAGACGGTGGAATGGGGGGGGGGGGTCAGGGCCGGAGCGGCAGAGACGGTGGATGGGAGGGGGCAGGTGGATGGGGGGTGCAGGTGGATGGGGGGAGGCAGGTGGATGGGAGGGGGAGGCAGGTGGATGGGAGGGGGAGGCAGGTGGATGGGGGGGAGGCAGGTGGATGGGAGGGGGAGGCAGGTGGATGGGAGGGAGGAGGCAGGTGGATGGGAGGGAGGAGGCAGGTGGATGGGAGGGGGCAGGTGGATGGGAGGGGGCAGGTGGATGGGAGGGGGCAGGTGGATGGGAGGGGGCAGGTGGATGGGAGGGGAGGTGGCAGGTGGATGGGGGGGGGAGTGCGTATGTGACTGTCTATGGGTGGGATCCAGTGTGTGTGACTGTCTATGGGTGGGATCCAGTGTGTGTGACTGTCAATGGGTGGGATCCAGTGTGTGACTGTCTATGGGTGGGATCCAGTGTGTGACTGTCTACGGGTGGGATCCAGTGTGTGTGACTGTCTACGGGTGGGATCCAGTGTGTGTGACTGTCTACGGGTGGGATCCAGTGTGTGTGACTGTCTACGGGTGGGATCCAGTGTGTGCCTGTCAATGGGTGGGATCCAGTGTGTGTGACTGTCTACGGGTGGGATCCAGTGTGTGTGACTGTCTATGGGTGGGATCCAGTGTGTGTGACTGTCTATGGGTGGGATCCAGTGTGTGTGACTGTCAATGGGTGGGATCCAGTATGTGTGACTGTCAATGGGTGGGATCCAGTATGTGTGACTGTCAATGGGTGGGATCCAGTATGTGTGACTGTCTACGGGTGGGATCCAGTGTGTGTGACTGTCTACGGGTGGGATCCAGTGTGTGTGATTGTCTACGGGTGGGATCCAGTGTGTGTGACTGTCAATGGGTGGGATCCAGTGTGTGTGAGACTGTCTACGGGTGGGATCCAGTGTGTGTGACTGTCAATGGGTGGGATCCAGTGTGTGTGACTGTCTACGGGTGGGATCCAGTGTGTGACTGTCAATGGGTGGGATCCAGTGTGTGTGACTGTCTATGGGTGGGATCCAGTGTGTGACTGTCAATGGGTGGGATCCAGTGTGTGTGACTGTCTACGGGTGGGATCCAGTGTGTGTGACTGTCTACGGGTGGGATCCAGTGTGTGTGACTGTCTACGGGTGGGATCCAGTGTGTGTGACTGTCAATGGGTGGGATCCAGTGTGTGTGACTGTCTACGGGTGGGATCCAGTGTGTGTGACTGTCTACGGGTGGGATCCAGTGTGTGTGACTGTCTACGGGTGGGATCCAGTGTGTGTGACTGTCAATGGGTGGGATCCAGTGTGTGTGACTGTCTACGGGTGGGATCCAGTGTGTGTGACTGTCTACGGGTGGGATCCAGTGTGTGTGACTGTCTATGGGTGGGATCCAGTGTGTGTGACTGTCAATGGGTGGGATCCAGTGTGTCTGACTGTCAATGGGTGGGATCCAGTGTGTGTGACTGTCAATGGGTGGGATCCAGTGTGTGACTGTCAATGGGTGGGATCCAGTGTGTGACTGTCAAAGGGTGGGATCCAGTGTGTGTGACTGTCTACGGGTGGGATCCAGTGTGTGTGACTGTCTACGGGTGGGATCCAGTGTGTGTGACTGTCTACGGGTGGGATCCAGTGTGTGTGACTGTCTATGGGTGGGATCCAGTGTGTGTGACTGTCTATGGGTGGGATCCAGTGTGTGTGACTGTCGATGGGTGGGATCCAGTGTGTGTGACTGTCGATGGGTGGGATCCAGTGTGTGTGACTGTCGATGGGTGGGATCCAGTGTGTGTGACTGTCGATGGGTGGGATCCAGTGTGTGTGACTGTAGATGGGTGGGATCCAGTGTGTGTGACTGTCGATGGGTGGGATCCAGTGTGTGAGACTGTCGATGGGTGGGATCCAGTGTGTGTGATTGTCAATGGGTGGGATCCAGTGTGTGTGATTGTCGATGGGTGGGATCCAGTGTGTGTGATTGTCAATGGGTGGGATCCAGTGTGTGTGACTGTCTACGGGTGGGATCCAGTGTGTGTGACTGTCAATGGGTGGGATCCAGTGTGTGTGACTGTCGATGGGTGGGATCCAGTGTGTGTGATTGCCAATGGGTGGGATCCAGTGTGTGTGACTGTCTACGGGTGGGATCCAGTGTGTGTGACTGTCTACGGGTGGGATCCAGTGGGTGTGACTGTCAATGGGTGGGATCCAGTGTGTGTGACTGTCAATGGGTGGGATCCAGTATGTGTGACTGTCAATGGGTGGGATCCAGTGTGTGTGACTGTCTACGGGTGGGATCCAGTGTGTGTGACTGTCTATGGGTGGGATCCAGTGTGTGTGACTGTCAATGGGTGGGATCCAGTATGTGTGACTGTCAATGGGTGGGATCCAGTGTGTGTGACTGTCTACGGGTGGGATCCAGTGGGTGTGACTGTCAATGGGTGGGATCCAGTGTGTGTGACTGTCAATGGGTGGGATCCAGTATGTGTGACTGTCAATGGGTGGGATCCAGTGTGTGTGACTGTCTACGGGTGGGATCCAGTGTGTGTGACTGTCTATGGGTGGGATCCAGTGTGTGTGACTGTCTATGGGTGGGATCCAGTGTGTGTGACTGTCAATGGGTGGGATCCAGATGTGTGACTGTCTACGGGTGGGATCCAGTGTGTGTGACTGTCTATGGGTGGGATCCAGTGTGTGTGACTGTCTACGGGTGGGATCCAGTGTGTGTGACTGTCAATGGGTGGGATCCAGTGTGTGTGAGACTGTCTACGGGTGGGATCCAGTGTGTGTGATTGTCAATGGGTGGGATCCAGTGTGTGTGACTGTCTATGGGTGGGATCCAGTGTGTGTGACTGTCTATGGGTGGGATCCAGTGTGTGTGACTGTCAATGGGTGGGATCCAGATGTGTGACTGTCTACGGGTGGGATCCAGTGTGTGTGACTGTCTATGGGTGGGATCCAGTGTGTGTGACTGTCTACGGGTGGGATCCAGTGTGTGTGACTGTCTACGGGTGGGATCCAGTGTGTGTGACTGTCAATGGGTGGGATCCAGTGTGTGTGAGACTGTCTACGGGTGGGATCCAGTGTGTGTGATTGTCAATGGGTGGGATCCAGTGTGTGTGACTGTCAATGGGTGGGATCCAGTGTGTGACTGTCAATGGGTGGGATCCAGTGTGTGTGACTGTCAATGGGTGGGATCCAGTGTGTGTGACTGTCTACGGGTGGGATCCAGTGTGTGTGACTGTCTACGGGTGGGATCCAGTGTGTGTGACTGTCTACGGGTGGGATCCAGTGTGTGTGACTGTCTACGGGTGGGATCCAGTGTGTGTGACTGTCTACGGGTGGTTTCCAGTGTGTGTGATTGTCTACGGGTGGGATCCAGTGTGTGTGACTGTCAATGGGTGGGATCCAGTGTGTGTGACTGTCAATGGGTGGGATCCAGTGTGTGTGACTGTCTATGGGTGGGATCCAGTGTGTGTGACTGTCAATGGGTGGGATCCAGTGTGTGACTGTCAATGGGTGGGATCCAGTGTGTGTGACTGTCTACGGGTGGGATCCAGTGTGTGTGACTGTCTATGGGTGGGATCCAGTGTGTGTGACTGTCTATGGGTGGGATCCAGTGTGTGTGACTGTCAATGGGTGGGATCCAGTATGTGTGACTGTCAATGGGTGGGATCCAGTGTGTGTGACTGTCTACGGGTGGGATCCAGTGTGTGTGACTGTCTATGGGTGGGATCCAGTGTGTGTGATTGTCTACGGGTGGGATCCAGTGTGTGTGACTGTCAATGGGTGGGATCCAGTGTGTGTGAGACTGTCTACGGGTGGGATCCAGTGTGTGTGATTGTCGATGGGTGGGATCCAGTGTGTGTGACTGTCGATGGGTGGGATCCAGTGTGTGTGACTGTCGATGGGTGGGATCCAGTGTGTGTGACTGTAGATGGGTGGGATCCAGTGTGTGTGACTGTCGATGGGTGGGATCCAGTGTGTGAGACTGTCGATGGGTGGGATCCAGTGTGTGTGATTGTCAATGGGTGGGATCCAGTGTGTGTGATTGTCGATGGGTGGGATCCAGTGTGTGTGATTGTCAATGGGTGGGATCCAGTGTGTGTGACTGTCTACGGGTGGGATCCAGTGTGTGTGACTGTCAATGGGTGGGATCCAGTGTGTGTGACTGTCGATGGGTGGGATCCAGTGTGTGTGATTGCCAATGGGTGGGATCCAGTGTGTGTGACTGTCTACGGGTGGGATCCAGTGTGTGTGACTGTCTACGGGTGGGATCCAGTGTGTGTGACTGTCAATGGGTGGGATCCAGTGTGTGTGACTGTCAATGGGTGGGATCCAGTGTGTGTGACTGTCAATGGGTGGGATCCAGTGTGTGTGACTGTCTACGGGTGGGATCCAGTGTGTGTGACTGTCTATGGGTGGGATCCAGTGTGTGTGACTGTCAATGGGTGGGATCCAGTATGTGTGACTGTCAATGGGTGGGATCCAGTGTGTGTGACTGTCTACGGGTGGGATCCAGTGTGTGTGACTGTCTATGGGTGGGATCCAGTGTGTGTGACTGTCTATGGGTGGGATCCAGTGTGTGTGACTGTCAATGGGTGGGATCCAGATGTGTGACTGTCTACGGGTGGGATCCAGTGTGTGTGACTGTCTATGGGTGGGATCCAGTGTGTGTGACTGTCTACGGGTGGGATCCAGTGTGTGTGACTGTCAATGGGTGGGATCCAGTGTGTGTGAGACTGTCTACGGGTGGGATCCAGTGTGTGTGATTGTCAATGGGTGGGATCCAGTGTGTGTGACTGTCTATGGGTGGGATCCAGTGTGTGTGACTGTCTATGGGTGGGATCCAGTGTGTGTGACTGTCAATGGGTGGGATCCAGATGTGTGACTGTCTACGGGTGGGATCCAGTGTGTGTGACTGTCTACGGGTGGGATCCAGTGTGTGTGACTGTCTACGGGTGGGATCCAGTGTGTGTGACTGTCAATGGGTGGGATCCAGTGTGTGTGAGACTGTCTACGGGTGGGATCCAGTGTGTGTGATTGTCAATGGGTGGGATCCAGTGTGTGTGACTGTCAATGGGTGGGATCCAGTGTGTGACTGTCAATGGGTGGGATCCAGTGTGTGTGACTGTCAATGGGTGGGATCCAGTGTGTGTGACTGTCAATGGGTGGGATCCAGTGTGTGTGACTGTCTACGGGTGGGATCCAGTGTGTGTGACTGTCTACGGGTGGGATCCAGTGTGTGTGACTGTCTACGGGTGGGATCCAGTGTGTGTGACTGTCTACGGGTGGGATCCAGTGTGTGTGATTGTCTACGGGTGGGATCCAGTGTGTGTGACTGTCAATGGGTGGGATCCAGTGTGTGTGACTGTCAATGGGTGGGATCCAGTGTGTGTGACTGTCTATGGGTGGGATCCAGTGTGTGTGACTGTCAATGGGTGGGATCCAGTGTGTGAGACTGTCTACGGGTGGGATCCAGTGTGTGTGACTGTCAATGGGTGGGATCCAGTGTGTGTGACTGTCTACGGGTGGGATCCAGTGTGTGTGACTGTCTATGGGTGGGATCCAGTGTGTGTGACTGTCTATGGGTGGGATCCAGTGTGTGTGACTGTCAATGGGTGGGATCCAGTATGTGTGACTGTCAATGGGTGGGATCCAGTGTGTGTGACTGTCTACGGGTGGGATCCAGTGTGTGTGACTGTCTATGGGTGGGATCCAGTGTGTGTGATTGTCTACGGGTGGGATCCAGTGTGTGTGACTGTCGATGGGTGGGATCCAGTGTGTGTGACTGTAGATGGGTGGGATCCAGTGTGTGTGACTGTCGATGGGTGGGATCCAGTGTGTGAGACTGTCGATGGGTGGGATCCAGTGTGTGTGATTGTCAATGGGTGGGATCCAGTGTGTGTGATTGTCGATGGGTGGGATCCAGTGTGTGTGATTGTCAATGGGTGGGATCCAGTGTGTGTGACTGTCTACGGGTGGGATCCAGTGTGTGTGATTGTCTACGGGTGGGATCCAGTGTGTGTGACTGTCAATGGGTGGGATCCAGTGTGTGTGACTGTCAATGGGTGGGATCCAGTGTGTGTGACTGTCTATGGGTGGGATCCAGTGTGTGTGACTGTCAATGGGTGGGATCCAGTGTGTGAGACTGTCTACGGGTGGGATCCAGTGTGTGTGACTGTCAATGGGTGGGATCCAGTGTGTGTGACTGTCTACGGGTGGGATCCAGTGTGTGTGACTGTCTATGGGTGGGATCCAGTGTGTGTGACTGTCTATGGGTGGGATCCAGTGTGTGTGACTGTCAATGGGTGGGATCCAGTATGTGTGACTGTCAATGGGTGGGATCCAGTGTGTGTGACTGTCTACGGGTGGGATCCAGTGTGTGTGACTGTCTATGGGTGGGATCCAGTGTGTGTGATTGTCTACGGGTGGGATCCAGTGTGTGTGACTGTCGATGGGTGGGATCCAGTGTGTGTGACTGTAGATGGGTGGGATCCAGTGTGTGTGACTGTCGATGGGTGGGATCCAGTGTGTGAGACTGTCGATGGGTGGGATCCAGTGTGTGTGATTGTCAATGGGTGGGATCCAGTGTGTGTGATTGTCGATGGGTGGGATCCAGTGTGTGTGATTGTCAATGGGTGGGATCCAGTGTGTGTGACTGTCTACGGGTGGGATCCAGTGTGTGTGACTGTCAATGGGTGGGATCCAGTGTGTGTGACTGTCGATGGGTGGGATCCAGTGTGTGTGATTGCCAATGGGTGGGATCCAGTGTGTGTGACTGTCGATGGGTGGGATCCAGTGTGTGTGATTGCCAATGGGTGGGATCCAGTGTGTGTGACTGTCTACGGGTGGGATCCAGTGTGTGTGACTGTCTACGGGTGGGATCCAGTGTGTGTGACTGTCAATGGGTGGGATCCAGTGTGTGTGACTGTCAATGGGTGGGATCCAGTGTGTGTGACTGTCAATGGGTGGGATCCAGTGTGTGTGACTGACTACGGGTGGGATCCAGTGTGTGTGACTGTCTATGGGTGGGATCCAGTGTGTGTGTGACTGTCAATGGGTGGGATCCAGATGTGTGACTGTCTACGGGTGGGATCCAGTGTGTGTGACTGTCTATGGGTGGGATCCAGTGTGTGTGACTGTCTACGGGTGGGATCCAGTGTGTGTGACTGTCTACGGGTGGGATCCAGTGTGTGTGACTGTCAATGGGTGGGATCCAGTGTGTGTGAGACTGTCTACGGGTGGGATCCAGTGTGTGTGATTGTCAATGGGTGGGATCCAGTGTGTGTGACTGTCAATGGGTGGGATCCAGTGTGTGACTGTCAATGGGTGGGATCCAGTGTGTGTGACTGTCAATGGGTGGGATCCAGTGTGTGTGACTGTCTATGGGTGGGATCCAGTGTGTGTGACTGTCAATGGGTGGGATCCAGTGTGTGAGACTCTCTACGGGTGGGATCCAGTGTGTGTGACTGTCAATGGGTGGGATCCAGTGTGTGTGACTGTCTACGGGTGGGATCCAGTGTGTGTGACTGTCTATGGGTGGGATCCAGTGTGTGTGACTGTCTATGGGTGGGATCCAGTGTGTGTGACTGTCAATGGGTGGGATCCAGTATGTGTGACTGTCAATGGGTGGGATCCAGTGTGTGTGACTGTCTACGGGTGGGATCCAGTGTGTGTGACTGTCTATGGGTGGGATCCAGTGTGTGTGATTGTCTACGGGTGGGATCCAGTGTGTGTGACTGTCAATGGGTGGGATCCAGTGTGTGTGAGACTGTCTACGGGTGGGATCCAGTGTGTGTGATTGTCAATGGGTGGGATCCCGTGTGTGTGACTGTCTATGGGTGGGATCCAGTGTGTGACTGTCAATGGGTGGGATCCAGTGTGTGTGACTGTCTATGGGTGGGATCCAGTGTGTGTGACTGTCAATGGGTGGGATCCAGTGTGTGTGACTGTCTACGGGTGGGATCCAGTGTGTGTGACTGTCAATGGGTGGGATCCAGTGTGTGACTGTCAATGGGTGGGATCCAGTGTGTGTGACTGTCAATGGGTGGGATCCAGTGTGTGTGACTGTCAATGGGTGTGATCCAGTGTGTGTGACTGTCTACGGGTGGGATCCAGTGTGTGTGACTGTCTACGGGTGGGTTCCAGTGTGCGTGACTGTCTACGGGTGGGATCCAGTGTGTGTGACTGTCAATGGGTGGGATCCAGTGTGTCTGACTGTCAATGGGTGGGATCCAGTGTGTGTGACTGTCAATGGGTGGGATCCAGTGTGTGTGACTGTCAATGGGTGGGATCCAGTGTGTGTGACTGTCAATGGGTGGGATCCAGTGTGTGTGACTGTCAATGGGTGGGATCCAGTGTGTGTGACTTTCAATGGGTGGGATCCAGTGTGTGACTGTCAATGGGTGGGATCCAGTGTGTGTGACGGTCAATGGGTGGGATCCAGTGTGTGTGACTGTCTACGGGTGGGATCCAGTGTGTGTGACTGTCTACGGGTGGGATCCAGTGTGTGACTGTCAATGGGTGGGATCCAGTGTGTGTGACTGTCAATGGGTGGGATCCAGTGTGTGTGACTTTCAATGGGTGGGATCCAGTGTGTGACTGTCAATGGG
Organism: Hypanus sabinus; assembly: GCF_030144855.1. NCBI lineage: Eukaryota > Metazoa > Chordata > Chondrichthyes > Myliobatiformes > Dasyatidae > Hypanus > Hypanus sabinus. The sequence goes on from NW_026779621.1 coordinate 18,138, forward strand.
TGGGATCCAGTGTGTGTGACGGTCAATGGGTGGGATCCAGTGTGTGTGACTGTCTACGGGTGGGATCCAGTGTGTGTGACTGTCTACGGGTGGGATCCAGTGTGTGTGACTGTCTACGGGTGGGATCCAGTGTGTGTGACTGTCGATGGGTGGGATCCAGTGTGTGTGAGACTGTCTACGGGTGGGATCCAGTGTGTGTGATTGTCAATGGGTGGGATCCCGTGTGTGTGACTGTCTATGGGTGGGATCCAGTGTGTGACTGTCAATGGGTGGGATCCAGTGTGTGTGACTGTCTATGGGTGGGATCCAGTGTGTGTGACTGTCAATGGGTGGGATCCAGTGTGTGTGACTGTCTACGGGTGGGATCCAGTGTGTGTGACTGTCAATGGGTGGGATCCAGTGTGTGACTGTCAATGGGTGGGATCCAGTGTGTGTGACTGTCAATGGGTGGGATCCAGTGTGTGTGACTGTCAATGGGTGTGATCCAGTGTGTGTGACTGTCTACGGGTGGGATCCAGTGTGTGTGACTGTCTACGGGTGGGTTCCAGTGTGCGTGACTGTCTACGGGTGGGATCCAGTGTGTGTGACTGTCAATGGGTGGGATCCAGTGTGTCTGACTGTCAATGGGTGGGATCCAGTGTGTGTGACTGTCAATGGGTGGGATCCAGTGTGTGTGACTGTCAATGGGTGGGATCCAGTGTGTGTGACTGTCAATGGGTGGGATCCAGTGTGTGTGACTGTCAATGGGTGGGATCCAGTGTGTGTGACTTTCAATGGGTGGGATCCAGTGTGTGACTGTCAATGGGTGGGATCCAGTGTGTGTGACGGTCAATGGGTGGGATCCAGTGTGTGTGACTGTCTACGGGTGGGATCCAGTGTGTGTGACTGTCTACGGGTGGGATCCAGTGTGTGACTGTCAATGGGTGGGATCCAGTGTGTGTGACTGTCAATGGGTGGGATCCAGTGTGTGTGACTTTCAATGGGTGGGATCCAGTGTGTGACTGTCAATGGGTGGGATCCAGTGTGTGTGACGGTCAATGGGTGGGATCCAGTGTGTGTGACTGTCTACGGGTGGGATCCAGTGTGTGTGACTGTCTACGGGTGGGATCCAGTGTGTGTGACTGTCTACGGGTGGGATCCAGTGTGTGTGACTGTCGATGGGTGGGATCCAGTGTGTGTGACTGTCTATGGGTGGGATCCAGTGTGTGTGACTGTCTATGGGTGGGATCCAGTGTGTGTGACTGTCTATGGGTGGGATCCAGTGTGTGTGACTGTCTATGGGTGGGATCCAGTGTGTGTGACTGTCGATGGGTGGGATCCAGTGTGTGTGACTGTCGATGGGTGGGATCCAGTGTGTGTGACTGTCGATGGGTGGGATCCAGTGTGTGTGACTGTCGATGGGTGGGATCCAGTGTGTGTGACTGTCGATGGGTGGGATCCAGTGTGTGTGACTGTCGATGGGTGGGATCCAGTGTGTGTGACTTTCGATGGGTGGGATCCAGTGTGTGTGACTGTCGATGGGTGGGATCCAGTGTGTGAGACTGTCGATGGGTGGGATCCAGTGTGTGTGATTGTCGATGGGTGGGATCCAGTGTGTGTGAATGTCGATGGGTGGGATCCAGTGTGTGTGACTGTCTATGGGTGGGATCCAGTGTGTGTGACTGTCAATGGGTGGGATCCAGTGTGTGTGATTGTCGATGGGTGGGATCCAGTGTGTGTGATTGTCAATGGGTGGGATCCAGTGTGTGTGACTGTCTATGGGTGGGATCCAGTGTGTGTGACTGTCTATGGGTGGGATCCAGTGTGTGTGACTGTCTATGGGTGGGATCCAGTGTGTGTGACTGTCGATGGGTGGGATCCAGTGTGTGTGACTGTCGATGGGTGGGATCCAGTGTGTGTGACTGTCGATGGGTGGGATCCAGTGTGTGTGACTGTCGATGGGTGGGATCCAGTGTGTGTGACTGTCGATGGGTGGGATCCAGTGTGTGTGACTGTCGATGGGTGGGATCCAGTGTGTGTGACTTTCGATGGGTGGGATCCAGTGTGTGTGACTGTCGATGGGTGGGATCCAGTGTGTGAGACTGTCGATGGGTGGGATCCAGTGTGTGTGATTGTCGATGGGTGGGATCCAGTGTGTGTGAATGTCGATGGGTGGGATCCAGTGTGTGTGACTGTCTATGGGTGGGATCCAGTGTGTGTGACTGTCAATGGGTGGGATCCAGTGTGTGTGATTGTCGATGGGTGGGATCCAGTGTGTGTGATTGTCAATGGGTGGGATCCAGTGTGTGTGACTGTCTACGGGTGGGATCCAGTGTGTGTGACTGTCAATGGGTGGGATCCAGTGTGTGTGACTGTCGATGGATGGGATCCAGTGTGTGTGATTGTCAATGGGTGGGATCCAGTGTGTGTGACTGTCTACGGGTGGGATCCAGTGTGTGTGACTGTCTACGGGTGGGATCCAGTGTGTGTGACTGTCGATGGGTGGGATCCAGTGTGTGTGACTGTCGATGGGTGGGATCCAGTGTGTGTGACTGTCGATGGGTGGGATCCAGTGTGTGAGACTGTCGATGCGTGGGATCCAGTGTGTGTGACTGTCGATGGGTGGGATCCAGTGTGTGTGACTGTCTATGGGTGGGATCCAGTGTGTGTGTGACTGTCAATGGGTGGGATCCAGTGTGTGTGATTGTCGATGGGTGGGATCCAGTGTGTGTGATTGTCAATGGGTGGGATCCAGTGTGTGTGACTGTCTACGGGTGGGATCCAGTGTGTGTGACTGTCAATGGGTGGGATCCAGTGTGTGTGACTGTCGATGGGTGGGATCCAGTGTGTGTGATTGTCAATGGGTGGGATCCAGTGTGTGTGACTGTCTACGGGTGGGATCCAGTGTGTGTGACTGTCAATGGGTGGGATCCAGTGTGTGTGACTGTCAATGGGTGGGATCCAGTGTGTGTGACTGTCAATGGGTGGGATCCAGTGTGTGTGACTGTCTACGGGTGGGATCCAGTGTGTGACTGTCAATGGGTGGGATCCAGTGTGTGTGACTGTCTATGGGTGGGATCCAGTGTGTGTGACTGTCGATGGGTGGGATCCAGTGTGTGTGACTGTCGATGGGTGGGATCCAGTGTGTGAGACTGTCGATGCGTGGGATCCAGTGTGTGTGACTGTCGATGGGTGGGATCCAGTGTGTGTGACTGTCTATGGGTGGGATCCAGTGTGTGTGTGACTGTCAATGGGTGGGATCCAGTGTGTGTGATTGTCGATGGGTGGGATCCAGTGTGTGTGATTGTCAATGGGTGGGATCCAGTGTGTGTGACTGTCTACGGGTGGGATCCAGTGTGTGTGACTGTCAATGGGTGGGATCCAGTGTGTGTGACTGTCGATGGGTGGGATCCAGTGTGTGTGATTGTCAATGGGTGGGATCCAGTGTGTGTGACTGTCTACGGGTGGGATCCAGTGTGTGTGACTGTCAATGGGTGGGATCCAGTGTGTGTGACTGTCAATGGGTGGGATCCAGTGTGTGTGACTGTCAATGGGTGGGATCCAGTGTGTGTGACTGTCTACGGGTGGGATCCAGTGTGTGACTGTCAATGGGTGGGATCCAGTGTGTGTGACTGTCTATGGGTGGGATCCAGTGTGTGACTGTCAATGGGTGGGATCCAGTGTGTGTGACTGTCTATGGGTGGGATCCAGTGTGTGTGACTGTCAATGGGTGGGATCCAGTATGTGTGACTGTCAATGGGTGGGATCCAGTGTGTGTGACTGTCTACGGGTGGGATCCAGTGTGTGTGACTGTCTATGGGTGGGATCCAGTGTGTGTGGTTGTCTACGGGTGGGATCCAGTGTGCGTGACTGACTATGGGTGGGATCCAGTGTGTGTGACTGTCAATGGGTGGGATCCAGTGTGTGTGACTGTCAATGGGTGGGATCCAGTATGTGTGACTGTCAATGGGTGGGATCCAGTGTGTGTGACTGTCTACGGGTGGGATCCAGTGTGTGTGACTGTCTATGGGTGGGATCCAGTGTGTGTGACTGTCTATGGGTGGGATCCAGTGTGTGTGACTGTCTATGGGTGGGATCCAGTGTGTGTGACTGTCAATGGGTGGGATCCAGTGTGTGTGACTGTCAATGGGTGGGATCCAGTGTGTGTGACTGTCAATGGGTGGGATCCAGTGTGTGTGACTGTCAATGGGTGGGATCCAGTATGTGTGACTGTCAATGGGTGGGATCCAGTGTGTGTGACTGTCTACGGGTGGGATCCAGTGTGTGTGACTGTCTATGGGTGGGATCCAGTGTGTGTGACTGTCTATGGGTGGGATCCAGTGTGTGTGACTGTCAATGGGTGGGATCCAGTGTGTGTGACTGTCAATGGGTGGGATCCAGTATGTGTGACTGTCAATGGGTGGGATCCAGTGTGTGTGACTGTCTACGGGTGGGATCCAGTGTGTGTGACTGTCTACGGGTGGGATCCAGTGTGTGTGACTGTCTACGGGTGGGATCCAGTGTGTGTGACTGTCAATGGGTGGGATCCAGTATGTGTGACTGTCAATGGGTGGGATCCAGTGTGTGTGACTGTCTACGGGTGGGATCCAGTGTGTGTGACTGTCTATGGGTGGGATCCAGTGTGTGTGACTGTCTATGGGTGGGATCCAGTGTGTGTGACTGTCAATGGGTGGGATCCAGTGTGTGTGACTGTCAATGGGTGGGATCCAGTATGTGTGACTGTCAATGGGTGGAATCCAGTGTGTGTGACTGTCTACGGGTGGGATCCAGTGTGTGTGACTGTCTATGGGTGGGATCCAGTGTGTGTGATTGTCTACGGGTGGGATCCAGTGTGTGTGACTGTCAATGGGTGGGATCCAGTGTGTGTGAGACTGTCTACGGGTGGGATCCAGTGTGTGTGATTGTCAATGGGTGGGATCCAGTGTGTGTGACTGTCTATGGGTGGGATCCAGTGTGTGACTGTCAATGGGTGGGATCCAGTGTGTGTGACTGTCTATGGGTGGGATCCAGTGTGTGTGACTGTCAATGGGTGGGATCCAGTGTGTGTGACTGTCTACGGGTGGGATCCAGTGTGTGTGACTGTCTATGGGTGGGATCCAGTGTGTGACTGTCAATGGGTGGGATCCAGTGTGTGTGACTGTCTATGGGTGGGATCCAGTGTGTGACTGTCAATGGGTGGGATCCAGTGTGTGTGACTGTCAATGGGTGGGATCCAGTGTGTGTGACTGTCTATGGGTGGGATCCAGTGTGTGTGACTGTCAATGGGTGGGATCCAGTGTGTGTGACTGTCAATGGGTGGGATCCAGTATGTGTGACTGTCAATGGGTGGGATCCAGTGTGTGACTGTCAATGGGTGGGATCCAGTGTGTGTGACTGTCAATGAGTGGGATCCAGTGTGTGTGACTGTCTACGGGTGGGATCCAGTGTGTGTGACTGTCTACGGGTGGGATCCAGTGTGTGTGACTGTCGATGGGTGGGATCCAGTGTGTGTGACTGTCTATGGGTGGGATCCAGTGTGTGTGACTGTCTATGGGTGGGATCCAGTGTGTGTGACTGTCTATGGGTGGGATCCAGTGTGTGTGACTGTCTATGGGTGGGATCCAGTGTGTGTGACTGTCAATGGGTGGGATCCAGTGTGTGTGACTGTCAATGGGTGGGATCCAGTGTGTGTGACTGTCGATGGGTGGGATCCAGTGTGTGAGACTGTCAATGGGTGGGATCCAGTGTGTGTGATTGTCAATGGGTGGGATCCAGTGTGTGTGACTGTCTACGGGTGGGATCCAGTGTGTGTGACTGTCTATGGGTGGGATCCAGTGTGTGTGACTGTCGATGGGTGGGATCCAGTGTTTGTGACTGTCTATGGGCGGGATCCAGTGTGTGTGACTGTCTATGTGCGTATGTTTGTCTGTGTTTGTAGCATAGCTTAGTAAGCCCAATGGAATCGTAGCACAGGACAGGCCCTTCGGCCCATCTAATCCACACTGAACTATTCTACCCAATCCCAACCACAGGTCTCCATACCCCCCCACCCCATCCATATACCAATCCAAACTTCCCTTAAATGCTGCAATGTACCGCTTCTGCTGGCAGCTTGTTGCACACTCGCTCCTCTCCCAGTGAAGACGTTTCCCCTCATGTTCCTATTTTACATCACCCTAAAACTCTGACCTCTGATTCAAGTCTCGCCCAGCCCCAGTGGAAAAAGCCAGCTGGCATTTTCACTATCTATACCTCTCATAATCTTGTATACCTGTATCAAATCTCCCCTTGTTTTCCCACACTCCTAGTCAACCTTTCCCTATTCCTCACGTCCCAGTAATATCCTTGTAAATCTTCTGTCAGCTTTTTCAATCTTATTGATATTTACTGTAAGTAGGTGACCAAAACTACATACAATGTCTAAATTAGGCCTCACCGCCTTACAAAGTAACACCCCAGCTCCTGCACTCGATACTCTGATTTATGAAGGTTGTGTAATTTAAATATAAAAATGATTATCTGAAGTCCCTTCAGTTTATAGTTACAATTCCTGAAAATGATAATCCCATGATATTACAGGAAAGACACTGGGATGGATAGAAGACTGGCAGGGAATAAGGAGGCCTTTTCTGGCTGGCTGGCCGGTGACCAGTAGTGTTCTGAACAGCTCCATGTCGAGACCGCTTCTTTGCATGTGATATGCCAACAATTTGGATGATGGACTTGATGGCTTTGTGGCCAAGTTTGTGGATGATATGAAGACAGCTGGGGAGAGGGGCAGGTAGTGTTAAAATGCAGAAGGACTCGGACAGATTAGGTAAATGGGTAAGAAGTGGCAAAAGGGGCAGGTGTTGCAGGGTCCTTGCTGGATAGCATGGATGTGATGGGCCAAAGGGCACTCAGATGGCTTTATGACTGGAGATCTGGGAACCAATGTTTCAGAAACCTCTTTCTATTTCCATTCTTCTGATGATGAATCACTTCCTCGCAAAACAAAACACAACTCATGTGTGATTTGCCTTTCCACAGCTCCCAGCTTCTCCCTCTCTGTCTGTGTCTATCCCTCTCTTTCTCTGTCTGCATCTATCCCTCTCCCACTTTGTCTGTGTCTATCCCTCTCTCTCTGTCTGTGTCTATCACTCTCTTTCTCTGTCTGTGTCTATCCCTCTCTCCCTCTGTCTGCATCTATCCCTCTCTCTCTCTGTCTGTGTCTATCCCTCTCCCTCTCTGTCTGTGTCTATCCCTCTCCCTCTCTGTCTGTGTCTATCCCTCTCTCCCTCTGTCTGTCTATCCCTCTCCCTCTCCGTCTGTGTCTATCTCTCTCTCTCTCTCTCTCTGTCTGTCTATCCCTCTCCCTCTCTGTCTGTGTCTATCTCTCTCTCTCTCTCTCTGTGTCTATCCCTCTCCCTCTGTCTGTCTATCCCTCTCTCTCTCTGTCTGTGTCTATCCCTCTCTCCCTCTGTCTGCATCTATCCCTCTCTCTCTCTGTCTGTGTCTATCCCTCTCCCTCTCTGTCTGTGTCTATCTTTCTCTCTCTCTGTCTGTGTCTATCCCTCTCGCTCTCTGTCTGTGTCTATCCCTCTCTCCCTCTGTCTGTCTATCTCTCTCTCTCTGTCTGTCTGTCTATCCCTCTCCCTCTCTGTCTGTGTCTATCTCTCTCTCTCTGTCTGTGTCTATCCCTCTCCCTCTGTCTGTCTATCCCTCTCTCTATCTGTCTGTGTCTATCCCTCTCCCTCTCTGTCTGTCTATCCCTCTCCCTCTCTGTCTGTGTCTATCTCTCTCTCTCTCTGTCTGTGTCTATCCCTCTCCCTCTGTCTGTCTATCCCTCTCTCTATCTGTCTGTGTCTATCCCTCTCCCTCTGTCTGTCTATCCCTCCCTCTCTCTGTCTGTGTCTATCCCTCTCCCTCTCTCTCTCTGTCTATCCCTCACCCTCTCTGTCTGTGTCTATCCCCCCTCTCTCTCTGTCTGTGTCTATCCCTCTCTGTCTGTCTGTGTCTATCCCTCTCTCTCTCTGTCTGTGTCTATCCCTCTCTCTCTCTGTCTGTCTGTGTCTATCCCTCTCCCTCTCTGTCTGTGTCTATCCCTCTCTCTGTCTGTGTCTATCCCTCTCTCTCTGTCTGTGTCTATCCCTCTCTCTCTCTGTCTGTGTCTATCCCCCCCCTCTCTCTCTCTCTCTTTCTCTCTCTGTGTCTATCCCTCTCTGTCTGTCTGTGTCTATCCCTCTCTCCCGCTCTGTGTCTACCCCTTTCCCTCTGTCTGTGTCTATCCCTCTGTCTGTGTCTATCCCTCTCTCCCTCTCTGTGTCTACCCCTTTCCCTCTCCCTCTCTGTCTGTGTCTATCCCTCTCCCTCTCTGTCTGTGTCTATCCCTCCCTCTCTGTCTGTGTCTATCCCTCTCCCTCTCTATCTGTGTCTATCTCTCTCTCTCGGTCTGTGTCTATCTCTCTCTCTCCCTCTCTGTCTGTCTATCCCTCTCTCTGTCTGTGTCTATCCCTCTCTCTGTCTGTGTCTATCCCTCTCCCTCTCTGTCTGTGTCTATCCCTCTCTCTCTCTCTGTGTCTATCCCTCTCCCTCTCTATCTGTGTCTATCCCTCTCTCTGTCTGTGTCTATCCCCACCTCTCTCTCTCTCTGTCTATCCGTCTGTGTCTATCCCTCTCTCTCTGTCTGTGACTATCCCTCTCCCTCTCTGTCTGTGTCTATCCCTCTCTCTCTCTGTGTCTATCCCTCTCCCTCTCTCTCTGTCTGTGTCTATCCCCCCCCCTCTCTCTCTCTCTCTCTCTGTCTATCCCTCTCTCCCTCTCAGTGTCTATCCCTCTCTCTCTGTCTGTGTCTATCCCTCTCTCTCTCTGTCTGTGTCTATCCCTCTCTCTCTCTGTCTGTGTCTATCCCACTCCCTCTCTGTCTGTGTCTGTGTCTATCCCTCTCCCTCTCCCTCTCTGTCTGTGTCTATCCCTCTCTCTCTCTGTCTCTGTCTATCCCTCTCCCTCTCTGTCTGTGTCTATCCCTCTCTCTCTCTGTCTGTGTCTATCCCTCTCCCTCTCTGTCTGTGTCTATCCCTCTCCCTCTCTGTCTGTGTCTATCCCTCTCTCTGTCTGTGTCTATCCCTCTCTCTCTGTCTGTGTCTATCCCTCTCTCTCTCTGTCTGTGTCTATCCCTCTCCCTCTCTGTCTGTGTCTATCCCTCTCTCTCTGTCTGTGTCTATCCCCCCCCTCTCTCTCTCTCTCTTTCTCACTCTGTGTCTATCCCTCTCTGTCTGTCTGTGTCTATCCCTCTCTCCCTCTCTGTGTCTACCCCTTTCCCTCTCTCTCTGTCTGTGTCTATCCCTCTCCCTCTCTGTCTGTGTCTATCCATCTCTCCCTGTCTGTGTCTATCCCTCTCTCCCTCTCTGTGTCTACACCTTTCCCTCTCCCTCTCTGTCTGTGTCTATCCCTCTCCCTCTCTGTCTGTGTCTATCCATCTCTCCCTCTGTCTGTGTCTATCCCTCTTTCCCTCTCTGTGTCTACCCCTTTCCCTCTCCCTCTCTGTCTGTGTCTATCCCTCTCCCTCTCTGTCTGTGTCTATCCCCCCTCTCTCTCTGTCTGTGTCTATCCCTCTCTCTCTCTGTCTGTGTCTATCCCTCTCCCTCTCTGTCTGTGTCTATCCCCCCTCTCTGTCTGTGTCTATCCCTCTCTCTCTCTGTCTATCCCTCTCCGTCTCTCTGTGTCTATCTCTCTCTGTCTGTCTGTGTCTATCCCTCTCTCTCTCTGTCTGCGTCTATCCCTCTCTCTCTGTCTGTCTGTGTCTATCCCTCTCTCTCTCTGTCTGCATCTATCCCTCTCTCTCTGTCTGTCTGTGTCTATCCCTCTCCCTCTCTGTCTGTGTCTATCCCCCCTCTCTCTCTGTCTGTCTATCCCTCTCTCTGTCTGTCTGTGTCTATCCCTCTCTCTCTCTGTCTGCATCTATCCCTCTCTGTCTGTCTGTGTCTATCCCTCTCTCTCTGTCTGTCTGTGTCTATCCCTCTCCCTCTCTCTCTGTGTCTATCCCTCTCTGTCTGTGTCTATCCCTCTCTCTCTCTGTCTGCGTCTATCCCTCTCTCTCTGTCTGTCTGTGTCTATCCCTCTCCCTCTCTGTCTGTGTCTATCCCCCCTCTATCTCTGTCTGTGTCTATCCCTCTCCCTCTCTGTCTGTGTCTATCCCCCCTCTCTCTCTGTCTGTGTCTATCCCTCTCTCTCTCTGTCTGTGTCTATCCCTCTCCCTCTCTGTCTGTGTCTATCCCTCTCTCTCTGTCTGTCTGTGTCTATCCCTCTCCCTCTCTGTCTGTGTCTATCCCCCCCCTCTCTCTCTCTCTCTCTGTCTATCCCTCTCTCCCTCTCAGTGTCTATCCCTCTCTCTCTGTCTGTGTCTATCCCTCTCTCTCTCTGTCTGTGTCTATCCCTCTCTCTCTCTGTCTGTGTCTATCCCACTCCCTCTCTGTCTGTGTCTGTGTCTATCCCTCTCCCTCTCCCTCTCTGTCTGTGTCTATCCCTCTCTCTCTCTGTCTCTGTCTATCCCTCTCCCTCTCTGTCTGTGTCTATCCCTCTCTCTCTCTGTCTGTGTCTATCCCTCTCCCTCTCTGTCTGTGTCTATCCCTCTCCCTCTCTGTCTGTGTCTATCCCTCTCTCTGTCTGTGTCTATCCCTCTCTCTCTGTCTGTGTCTATCCCTCTCTCTCTCTGTCTGTGTCTATCCCTCTCCCTCTCTGTCTGTCTATCCCTCTCTCTCTGTCTGTGTCTATCCCCCCCCTCTCTCTCTCTCTCTTTCTCACTCTGTGTCTATCCCTCTCTGTCTGTCTGTGTCTATCCCTCTCTCGCTCTCTGTGTCTACCCCTTTCCCTCTCTCTCTGTCTGTGTCTATCCATCTCTCCCTCTGTCTGTGTCTATCCCTCTCCCTCTCTGTCTGTGTCTATCCATCTCTCCCTGTCTGTGTCTATCCCTCTCTCCCTCTCTGTGTCTACACCTTTCCCTCTCCCTCTCTGTCTGTGTCTATCCCTCTCCCTCTCTGTCTGTGTCTATCCATCTCTCCCTCTGTCTGTGTCTATCCCTCTTTCCCTCTCTGTGTCTACCCCTTTCCCTCTCCCTCTCTTTCTGTGTCTATCCCTCTCCCTCTCTGTCTGTGTCTATCCCCCCTCTCTCTCTGTCTGTGTCTATCCCTCTCTCTCTCTGTCTGTGTCTATCCCTCTCCCTCTCTGTCTGTGTCTATCCCCCCTCTCTGTCTGTGTCTATCCCTCTCTCTCTCTGTCTATCCCTCTCCGTCTCTCTGTGTGTCTATCTCTCTCTGTCTGTCTGTGTCTATCCCTCTCTCTCTCTGTCTGCGTCTATCCCTCTCTCTCTGTCTGTCTGTGTCTATCCCTCTCTCTCTCTGTCTGCATCTATCCCTCTCTCTCTGTCTGTCTGTGTCTATCCCTCTCTCTCTCTGTCTGCATCTATCCCTCTCTCTCTGTCTGTCTGTGTCTATCCCTCTCCCTCTCTGTCTGTGTCTATCCCCCCTCTCTCTCTGTCTGTGTCTATCCCTCTCTCTGTCTGTCTGTGTCTATCCCTCTCCCTCTCTGTCTGTGTCTATCCCCCCTCTCTCTCTGTCTGTGTCTATTCCCCCTCTCTCTCTGTCTGTGTCTATCCCTCTCTCTCTGTCTGTCTGTGTCTATCCCTCTCCCTCTCTCTCTGTGTCTATCCCTCTCTGTCTGTCTGTGTCTATCCCTCTCTCTCTCTGTCTGCGTCTATCCCTCTCTCTCTGTCTGTCTGTGTCTATCCCTCTCCCTCTCTGTCTGTGTCTATCCCCCCTCTATCTCTGTCTGTGTCTATCCCTCTCCCTCTCTGTCTGTGTCTATCCCCCCTCTCTCTCTGTCTGTGTCTATCCCTCTCTCTCTCTGTCTGTGTCTATCCCTCTCCCTCTCTGTCTGTGTCTATCCCTCTCTCTCTGTCTGTCTGTGTCTATCCCTCTCCCTCTCTGCCTGTGTCTATCCCTCTCCCTCTCTGTCTGTGTCTATCCCTCTCCCTCTCTGTCTGTGTCTATCCCTCTCCCTATCTGTCTGTCTATCCCTCTCTCTCTCTGTCTGTGTCAATCCCTCTCCCTCTCTGTGTCTATCCCTCTCCCTCTCTGTCTGTGTCTATCCCCCCTCTCTCTCTGTCTGTGTCTATCCCTCTCTCTGTCTGTCTGTGTCTATCCCTCTCCCTCTCTCTGTGTCTATCCCTCTCTGTCTGTCTGTGTCTATCCCTCTCTCTCTCTGTCTGCATCTATCCCTCTCTCTCTGTCTGTCTGTCTGTGTCTATCCCACTCCCTCTCTGTGTGTCTATCCCCCTCTCTCTCTGTCTGTGTCTATCCCTCTCTCTGTCTGTCTGTGTCTATCCCTCTCCCTCTCTGTCTGTGTCTATCCCCCCCTCTCTCTGTCTGTGTCTATCCCTCTCTCTCTCTGTCTGTGTCTATCCCTCTCCCTCTTTGTCTATCCTCTCCCTCTCTGTCTGTGTCTATCCCTCTCTCTCTGTCTGTCTGTGTCTATCCCTCTCCCTCTCTCTCTGTGTCTATCCCTCTCTGTCTGTCTGTGTCTATCCCTCTCTCTCTCTGTCTGCGTCTATCCCTCTCTCTCTGTCTGTCTGTGTCTATCCCTCTCTCTCTCTGTCTGTGTCTATCCCTCTCCCTCTCTGTCTGTGTCTATCCCTCTCTCCCTCTGTCTGTGTCTATCCCTCTCTCTCTGTCTGTGTCTATCCCGCTCTCTGTCTGTGTCTATCCCTCTCCCTCTCTGTCTGTGTCTGTCCCCCTCACTCTCTGTCTGTGTCTATCCGCCCTCTCTCTCTGTCTGTCTGTCTATCCCTCTCTCTCTCTGTCTGCGTCTATCCCTCTCTCTCTGTCTGTCTGTGTCTATCCCCCCTCTCTCTCTGTCTGTGTCTATCCCTCTCTCTGTCTGTCTGTGTCTATCCCTCTCCCTCTCTGTCTGTGTCTATCTCCCCTCTCTCTGTCTGTGTCTATCCCTCTCCCTCTCTGTCTGTGTCTATCCCTCTCTCTCTGTCTGTGTCTATCCCCACCTCTCTCTCTCTCTCTGTCTATCCGTGTCTGTCTCTATCCCTCTCTCTCTGTCTGTGTCTATCCCTCTCCCTCTCAGTCTGTGTCTATCCCTCTCCCTCTCTGTCTGTGTCTATCCCTTTCCCTCTCTGTCTGTGTCTATCCCTCTCTCTCTCTGTCTGTGTCTATCCCTCTCCCACTCTGTCTGTGCCTATCCCTCTCCCTCTCTGTCTGTGTCTATCCCTCTCTCTGTCTGTGTCTATCCCTCTCTGTCTGTGTCTATCCCCCCTCTCTCTCTGTCTGTGTCTACCCCTCTCTCTCTGTCTGTGTCTATCCCTCTCCCTCTCTGTGTCTACCTCTTTCCCTCTCTCTCTCTGTCTGTGTCTATCCCTCTCTCTCTCTGTCTGTGTCTATCCCTCTCCCTCTCTGTGACTACCCCTTTCCCTCTCTCTCTCTGTCTGTGTCTATCCCTCTCCCTCTCTGTCTGTGTCTATCCCCCCTCTCTCTCTGTCTGTGTCTATCCCTCTCTCTCTCTGTCTGTGTCTATCCCTCTCTCTCTCTGTGTCTATCCCTCTCCCTCTCTGTCTGTGTCTATCCCTCTCTCTCTGTCTGTCTGTGTCTATCCCTCTCCCTCTCTGTCTGTGTCTATCCCTCTCCCTCTCTGTCTGTGTCTATCCCTCTCCCTCTCTGTCTGTGTCTATCCCTCTCCCTATCTGTCTGTCTATCCCTCTCTCTCTCTGTCTGTGTCTATCCCTCTCCCTCTCTGTGTCTATCCCTCTCCCTCTCTGTCTGTGTCTATCCCCCCTCTCTCTCTGTCTGTGTCTATCCCTCTCTCTGTCTGTCTGCGTCTATCCCTCTCCCTCTCTGTCTGTGTCTATCCCCCTCTCTCTCTGTCTGTGTCTATCCGCCCTCTCTCTCTGTCTGTGTCTATCCCTCTCTCTGTCTGTCTGTGTCTATCCCTCTCCCTCTCTCTCTGTGTCTATCCCTCTCTGTCTGTCTGTGTCTATCCTCTCTCTCTCTGTCTGTCTGTGTCTATCCCTCTCCCTCTCTGTCTGTGTCTATCCCCCCTCTATCTCTGTCTGTGTCTATCCCTCTCCCTCTCTGTCTGTGTCTATCCCTCTCTCTCTGTCTGTCTGTGTCTATCCCTCTCCCTCTCTGTCTGTGTCTATCCCTCTCCCTCTCTGTCTGTGTCTATCCCTCTCCCTCTCTGTCTGTGTCTATCCCTCTCCCTCTCTGTCTGTGTCTATCCCTCTCTCTCTCTGGTCTATCCCTCTCTCTCTGTGTCTATCGCTCTCCCTCTCTGTCTGTGTCTATCCCCCTCTCTCTCTGTCTGTGTCTATCCCCCTCTCTCTCTGTCTGTGTCTATCCCTCTCTCTCTGTCTGTCTGTGTCTATCCCTCTCCCTCTCTCTGTGTCTATCCCTCTCTGTCTGTCTGTGTCTATCCCTCTCTCTCTCTGTCTGCGTCTATCCCTCTCTCTCTGTCTGTCTGTGTCTATCCCTCTCCCTCTCTGTGTGTCTATCCCCCTCTCTCTCTGTCTGTGTCTATCCCTCTCTCTCTGTCTGTCTGTGTCTATCCCTCTCCCTCTCTGTCTGTGTCTATCCCCCCTCTCTCTCTGTCTGTGTCTATCCCTCTCTCTCTCTGTCTGTGTCTATCCCTCTCCCTCTTTGTCTATCCTCTCCCTCTCTGTCTGTGTCTATCCCTCTCTCTCTGTCTGTCTGTGTCTATTCCTCTCCGTCTCTCTCTGTGTCTATCCCTCTCTGTCTGTCTGTGTCTATCCCTCTCTCTCTCTGTCTGCGTCTATCCCTCTCTCTCTGTCTGTCTGTGTCTATCCCTCTCCCTCTCTGTCTGTGTCTATCTCTCTCTCTCTCTGTCTGTGTCTATCCCTCTCCCTCTCTGTCTGTGTCTATCCCTCTCTCCTCTGTCTGTGTCTATCCCTCTCTCTCTGTCTGTGTCTATCCCTCTCTCTGTCTGTGTCTATCCCTCTCCCTCTCTGTCTGTGTCTATCCCCCCTCACTCTCTGTCTGTGTCTATCCGCCCTCTCTCTCTCTCTGTCTGTCTATCCCTCTCTCTCTGTCTGTGTCTATCCCTCTCTCTCTGTCTGTGTCTATCCCTCTCTCTCTGTCTGTGTCTATCCCTCTCTCTCTCTGTCTGTGTCTATCCCTCTCTCTCTCTGTCTCTGTCTATCCCTCTCTCTCTCTCTGTGTCTATCCCTCTCTCTCTGTCCGTGTCTATCCCTCTCTCTCTCTGTCTGTGTCTATCCCTCTCTCTCTGTCTGTGTCTATCCCTCTCTCTCTGTCTGTGTCTATCCCTCTCTCTCTGTCTGTGTCTATCCCTCTCTCTCTCTGTCTGTGTCTATCCCTCTCTCTCTCTGTCTGTGTCTATCCTTCTCTCTCTGTCTGTCTATCCCTCTCTCTCTCTGTCTGTGTCTATCCCTCTCTCTCTCTGTCTGTGTCTATCCCTCTCTCTCTGTCTGTGTCTATCCCTCTCTCTCTCTGTGTCTATCCCTCTCTCTCTCTGTCTGTGTCTATCCTTCTCTCTCTGTCTGTCTATCCCTCTCTCTCTCTGTCTGTCTCTATCCCTCTCTCTCTCTCTGTCTATCCCTCCCTCTCTCTCTCTCTGTCTATCCCTCTCTCTCTGTCTGTGTCTATCCCTCTCTCTCTCTCTCTGTCTGTGTCTATCCTTCTCTCTCTGTCTGTCTACCCCTCTCTCTCTCTGTGTCTATCCCTCTCTCTCTGTCTGTGTCTATCCATCTCTCTCTGTCTGTGTCTATCCCTCTCTCTCTCTGTCTGTGTCTATCCCTCTCTCTCTCTGTCTGTGTCTATCCCTCTCCCTCTCTGTCTGTGTCTATCCCTCTCTCTCTGTCTGTCTGTGTCTATCCCTCTCCCTCTCTGTCTGTGTCTATCCCTCTCCCTCTCTGTCTGTGTCTATCTCTCTCCCTCTGTCTGTGTCTATCCCTCTCTCTCTCTGTCTGTGTCTATCCCTCTCTCTCTCTGTCTGTGTCTATCCCTCTCTCTGCTCTCTCTGTCTATCCCTCTCTCTCTCTGTCTGTGTCTATCCCTCTCTCTCTCTGTCTATCTATCCCTCTCCCTCTCTGTCTGTGCCTATCCCTCTCCCTCTCTGTCTGTGTCTATCCCTCTCCCTCTCTGTCTGTGTCTATCCCTCTCTCTCTCTGTCTGTCTATCCCTCTCTCTCTCTGTCTATCTATCCCTCTCTCTGTCTGTGTCTATCCCTCTCTCTCTCTGTCTGTCTATCCCTCTCTCTCTCTGTCTGTGTCTATCCCTCTCTCTCTCTGTCTATCTATCCCCCTCTCTCTCTGTCTGTGCCTATCCCTCTCCCTCCCTCTCTGTGTCTATCCCTCTCTCTGTGTGTGTCTATCCCCCCCTCCCTCTGTCTGTGTCTATTTCTCTCTCCCTCTCTGTCTGTCTATCCCTCTCTCTGTCTGTGTCTATCCCTCTCCCTCTCTGTCTGTGTCTATCCCTCTCCCTCTCTGTCTGTGTCTACCCCTCTCTCTCTCTCTCTGTCCGTGTCTATCCCTCTCTCTCTCTGTCTGTGTCTATCCCTCTCTCTCTCTGTCTGTCTGTGTCTACCCCTCTCCCTCTCTGTCTGTGTCTATCCCTCTCCCTCTCCCTCTCTGTCTGTGTCTATCCCTCTCCCTCTCTCTCTGTCTGTGTCTATCCCTCTCTCTCTCTGTCTGTGTCTATCCCATCTCCTCTGTCTGTGTCTATCCCTCTCCCTCTCTGTCTGTGTCTATCCCTCTCTCTCTCTGTCTGTGTCTATCCCTCTCTCTCTCTGTGTCTATCCCTCTCTCTCTCTGTCTGTCTGTGTCTACCCCTCTCCCTCTCTGTCTGTGTCTATCCCTCTCCCTCTCCCTCTCTGTCTGTGTCTATCCCTCTCCCTCTCTCTCTGTCTGTGTCTATCCCTCTCTCTCTCTGTCTGTGTCTATCCCTCTCTCTCTCTGTCTGTGTCTATCCCTCTCTCTCTCTGTCTGTGTCTATCCTTCTCTCTCTGTCTGTCTATCCCTCTCTCTCTCTGTCTGTCTCTATCCCTCTCTCTCTCTCTGTCTATCCCTCCCTCTCTCTCTCTGTGTCTATCCCTCTCTCTCTGTCTGTGTCTATCCCTCTCTCTCTCTGTCTGTGTCTATCCTCTCTCTGTCTGTCTACCCCTCTCTCTCTCTGTGTCTATCCCTCTCTCTCTGTCTGTGTCTATCCATCTCTCTCTGTCTGTGTCTATCCCTCTCTCTCTCTGTCTGTGTCTATCCCTCTCTCTCTCTGTCTGTGTCTATCCCTCTCTCTCTCTCTGTCTGTGTCTATCCCTCTCCCTCTCTGTCTGTGTCTATCCCTCTCTCTCTGTCTGTCTGTGTCTATCCCTCTCCCTCTCTGTCTGTGTCTATCCCTCTCCCTCTCTGTCTGTGTCTATCCCTCTCCCTCTGTCTGTGTCTATCCCTCTCTCTCTCTGTCTGTGTCTATCCCTCTCTCTCTCTGTCTATCCCTCTCTCTCTCTGTCTGTGTCTATCCCTCTCTCTCTCTGTCTATCTACCCCTCTCCCTCTCTGTCTGTGCCTATCCCTCTCCCTCTCTGTCTGTGTCTATCCCTCTCTCTCTCTCTGTCCGTGTCTATCCCTCTCTCTCTCTGTCTGTGTCTATCCCTCTCTCTCTCTGTCTGTCTGTCTGTGTCTATCCCTCTCCCTCTCTGTCTATCCCTCTCCCTCTCTGTCTGTGTCTATCCCTCCCTCTCTCTCTGTCTGTGTCTATCCCTCTCTCTCTCTGTCTGTGTCTATCCCTCTCCCTCTCTGTCTGTGTCTATTCCTCTCCCTCTGTCTGTGTCTATCCCTCTCTCTCTCTCTGTCCGTGTCTATCCCTCTCTCTCTCTGTCTGTGTCTATCCCTCTCTCTCTCTGTCTGTGTCTATCCCTCTCCCTCTCTGTCTGTGTCTATCCCTCTCTCTGTCTGTCTGTGTCTATCCCTCTCCCTCTCTGTCTGTGTCTATCCCTCTCCCTCTCTGTCTGTGTCTATCCCTCTCCCTCTCTGTCTGTGTCTATCCCTCTCCCTATCTGTCTGTCTATCCCTCTCTCTCTCTGTCTGTGTCTATCCCTCTCCCTCTCTGTGTCTATCCCTCTCCCTCTCTGTCTGTGTCTATCCCCCCTCTCTCTCTGTCTGTGTCTATCCCCCCTCTCTCTCTGTCTGTGTCTATCCCTCTCTCTCTGTCTGTCTGTCTATCCCTCTCCCTCTCTCTGTGTCTATCCCTCTCCGTCTGTCTGTGTCTATCCCTCTCTCTCTCTGTCTGCGTCTATCCCTCTCTCTCTGTCTGTCTGTGTCTATCCCTCTCCCTCTCTGTGTGTCTATCCCCCTCTCTCTCTGTCTGTGTCTATCCCTCTCTCTCTGTCTGTCTGTGTCTATCCCTCTCCCTCTCTGTCTGTGTCTATCCCCCCTCTCTCTCTGTCTGTGTCTATCCCTCTCTCTCTCTGTCTGTGTCTATCCCTCTCCCTCTTTGTCTATCCTCTCCCTCTCTGTCTGTGTCTATCCCTCTCTCTCTGTCTGTCTGTGTCTATTCCTCTCCGTCTCTCTCTGTGTCTATCCCTCTCTGTCTGTCTGTGTCTATCCCTCTCTCTCTCTGTCTGCGTCTATCCCTCTCTCTCTGTCTGTCTGTGTCTATCCCTCTCCCTCTCTGTCTGTGTCTATCTCTCTCTCTCTCTGTCTGTGTCTATCCCTCTCCCTCTCTGTCTGTGTCTATCCCTCTCTCCCTCTGTCTGTGTCTATCCCTCTCTCTCTGTCTGTGTCTATCCCTCTCTCTGTCTGTGTCTATCCCTCTCTCTGTCTGTGTCTATCCCTCTCCCTCTCTGTCTGTGTCTATCCCCCCTCACTCTCTGTCTGTGTCTATCCGCCCTCTCTCTCTCTCTGTCTGTCTATCCCTCTCTCTCTCTCTGTCTATCCCTCCCTCTCTCTCTCTGTGTCTATCCCTCTCTCTGTCTGTGTCTATCCCTCTCTCTCTCTCTCTGTCTGTGTCTATCCTTCTCTCTCTGTCTGTCTACCCCTCTCTCTCTCTGTGTCTATCCCTCTCTCTCTGTCTGTGTCTATCCATCTCTCTCTGTCTGTGTCTATCCCTCTCTCTCTCTGTCTGTGTCTATCCCTCTCTCTCTCTGTCGGTGTCTATCCCTCTCCCTCTCTGTCTGTGTCTATCCCTCTCCCTCTCTGTCTGTGTCTATCCCTCTCCCTCTGTCTGTGTCTATCCCTCTCTCTCTCTGTCTGTGTCTATCCCTCTCTCTCTCTGTGTCTATCCCTCTCTCTCTCTGTCTGTGTCTATCCCTCTCTCTCTCTGTCTGTGTCTATCCCTCTCCCTCTTTGTCTATCCTCTCCCTCTCTGTCTGTGTCTATCCCTCTCTCTCTGTCTGTCTGTGTCTATTCCTCTCCGTCTCTCTCTGTGTCTATCCCTCTCTGTCTGTCTGTGTCTATCCCTCTCTCTCTCTGTCTGCGTCTATCCCTCTCTCTCTGTCTGTCTGTGTCTATCCCTCTCCCTCTCTGTCTGTGTCTATCTCTCTCTCTCTCTGTCTGTGTCTATCCCTCTCCCTCTCTGTCTGTGTCTATCCCTCTCTCCCTCTGTCTGTGTCTATCCCTCTCTCTCTGTCTGTGTCTATCCCTCTCTCTGTCTGTGTCTATCCCTCTCCCTCTCTGTCTGTGTCTATCCCCCCTCACTCTCTGTCTGTGTCTATCCGCCCTCTCTCTCTCTCTGTCTGTCTATCCCTCTCTCTCTCTCTGTCTATCCCTCCCTCTCTCTCTCTGTGTCTATCCCTCTCTCTGTCTGTGTCTATCCCTCTCTCTCTCTCTCTGTCTGTGTCTATCCTTCTCTCTCTGTCTGTCTACCCCTCTCTCTCTCTGTGTCTATCCCTCTCTCTCTGTCTGTGTCTATCCATCTCTCTCTGTCTGTGTCTATCCCTCTCTCTCTCTGTCTGTGTCTATCCCTCTCTCTCTCTGTCTGTGTCTATCCCTCTCCCTCTCTGTCTGTGTCTATCCCTCTCCCTCTCTGTCTGTGTCTATCCCTCTCCCTCTGTCTGTGTCTATCCCTCTCTCTCTCTGTCTGTGTCTATCCCTCTCTCTCTCTGTGTCTATCCCTCTCTCTCTCTGTCTGTGTCTATCCCTCTCTCTCTCTGTCTATCTATCCCTCTCCCTCTCTGTCTGTGTCTATCCCTCTCCCTCTCTGTCTGTGTCTACCCCTCTCTCTCTCTCTCTGTCCGTGTCTATCCCTCTCTCTCTCTGTCTGTGTCTATCCCTCTCTCTCTCTGTCTGTCTGTGTCTACCCCTCTCCCTCTCTGTCTGTGTCTATCCCTCTCCCTCTCTGTCTGTGTCTATCCCTCTCCCTCTCTCTCTGTCTGTGTCTATCCCTCTCTCTCTCTGTCTGTGTCTATCCCATCTCCCTCTCTGTCTGTGTCTATCCCTCTCCCTCTCTGTCTGTGTCTATCCCTCTCCCTCTCTGTCTGTGTCTATCCCTCTCCCTCTCTGTCTGTGTCTATCCCTCTCTCTCTCTGTCTGTGTCTATCCCTCTCCCTCTCTGTCTGTGTCTATCCCTCTCCCTCTCTGTCTGTGTCTATCCCTCTCCCTCTCTGTCTGTGTCTATCCCTCTCCCTCTCTGTCTGTGTCTATCCCTCTCTCTCTCTGTCTGTGTCTATCCCTCTGTCTGTGTCTATCCCTCTCTCTCTCTGTCTATCTATCCCTCTCCCTCTCTGTCTGTGCCTATCCCTCTCCCTCTCTGTCTGTGTCTATCCCTCTCTCTCTCTCTGTCCGTGTCTATCCCTCTCTCTCTCTGTCTGTGTCTATCCCTCTCTCTCTCTGTCTGTCTGTCTGTGTCTATCCCTCTCCCTCTCTGTCTGTGTCTATCCCTCTCCCTCTCTCTCTGTCTGTGTCTATCCCTCTCTCTCTCTGTCTGTGTCTATCCCTCTCCCTCTCTGTCTGTGTCTATCCCTCTCCCTCTGTCTGTGTCTATCCCTCTCTCTCTCTCTGTCCGTGTCTATCCCTCTCTCTCTCTGCCTGTGTCTATCCCTCTCTCTCTCTGTCTGTCTGTGTCTATCCCTCTCTCTCTCTGTCTGTGTCTATCCCTCTCCCTCTTTGTCTATCCTCTCCCTCTCTGTCTGTGTCTATCCCTCTCTCTCTGTCTGTCTGTGTCTATCCCTCTCCCTCTCTCTCTGTGTCTATCCCTCTCTGTCTGTCTGTGTCTATCCCTCTCTCTCTCTGTCTGCGTCTATCCCTCTCTCTCTGTCTGTCTGTGTCTATCCCTCTCTCTCTCTGTCTGTGTCTATCCCTCTCCCTCTCTGTCTGTGTCTATCCCTCTCTCCCTCTGTCTGTGTCTATCCCTCTCTCTCTGTCTGTGTCTATCCCGCTCTCTGTCTGTGTCTATCCCTCTCCCTCTCTGTCTGTGTCTGTCCCCCTCACTCTCTGTCTGTGTCTATCCGCCCTCTCTCTCTGTCTGTCTGTCTATCCCTCTCTCTCTCTGTCTGCGTCTATCCCTCTCTCTCTGTCTGTCTGTGTCTATCCCCCCTCTCTCTCTGTCTGTGTCTATCCCTCTCTCTGTCTGTCTGTGTCTATCCCTCTCCCTCTCTGTCTGTGTCTATCTCCCCTCTCTCTGTCTGTGTCTATCCCTCTCCCTCTCTGTCTGTGTCTATCCCTCTCTCTCTGTCTGTGTCTATCCCCACCTCTCTCTCTCTCTCTGTCTATCCGTGTCTGTCTCTATCCCTCTCTCTCTGTCTGTGTCTATCCCTCTCCCTCTCAGTCTGTGTCTGTCCCTCTCCCTCTCTGTCTGTGTCTATCCCTTTCCCTCTCTGTCTGTGTCTATCCCTCTCTCTCTCTGTCTGTGTCTATCCCTCTCCCACTCTGTCTGTGCCTATCCCTCTCCCTCTCTGTCTGTGTCTATCCCTCTCTCTGTCTGTGTCTATCCCTCTCTGTCTGTGTCTATCCCCCCTCTCTCTCTGTCTGTGTCTACCCCTCTCTCTCTGTCTGTGTCTATCCCTCTCCCTCTCTGTGTCTACCCCTTTCCCTCTCTCTCTCTGTCTGTGTCTATCCCTCTCTCTCTCTGTCTGTGTCTATCCCTCTCCCTCTCTGTGACTACCCCTTTCCCTCTCTCTCTCTGTCTGTGTCTATCCCTCTCCCTCTCTGTCTGTGTCTATCCCCCCTCTCTCTCTGTCTGTGTCTATCCCTCTCTCTCTCTGTCTGTGTCTATCCCTCTCTCTCTCTGTGTCTATCCCTCTCCCTCTCTGTCTGTGTCTATCCCTCTCTCTCTGTCTGTCTGTGTCTATCCCTCTCCCTCTCTGTCTGTGTCTATCCCTCTCCCTCTCTGTCTGTGTCTATCCCTCTCCCTCTCTGTCTGTGTCTATCCCTCTCCCTATCTGTCTGTCTATCCCTCTCTCTCTCTGTCTGTGTCTATCCCTCTCCCTCTCTGTGTCTATCCCTCTCCCTCTCTGTCTGTGTCTATCCCCCCTCTCTCTCTGTCTGTGTCTATCCCTCTCTCTGTCTGTCTGCGTCTATCCCTCTCCCTCTCTGTCTGTGTCTATCCCCCCTCTCTCTCTGTCTGTGTCTATCCGCCCTCTCTCTCTGTCTGTGTCTATCCCTCTCTCTGTCTGTCTGTGTCTATCCCTCTCCCTCTCTCTCTGTGTCTATCCCTCTCTGTCTGTCTGTGTCTATCCTCTCTCTCTCTGTCTGTCTGTGTCTATCCCTCTCCCTCTCTGTCTGTGTCTATCCCCCCTCTATCTCTGTCTGTGTCTATCCCTCTCCCTCTCTGTCTGTGTCTATCCCTCTCTCTCTGTCTGTCTGTGTCTATCCCTCTCCCTCTCTGTCTGTGTCTATCCCTCTCCCTCTCTGTCTGTGTCTATCCCTCTCCCTCTCTGTCTGTGTCTATCCCTCTCCCTATCTGTCTGTCTATCCCTCTCTCTCTCTGTCTGTGTCTATCCCTCTCCCTCTCTGTGTCTATCGCTCTCCCTCTCTGTCTGTGTCTATCCCCCCTCTCTCTCTGTCTGTGTCTATCCCCCCTCTCTCTCTGTCTGTGTCTATCCCTCTCTCTCTGTCTGTCTGTGTCTATCCCTCTCCCTCTCTCTGTGTCTATCCCTCTCTGTCTGTCTGTGTCTATCCCTCTCTCTCTCTGTCTGCGTCTATCCCTCTCTCTCTGTCTGTCTGTGTCTATCCCTCTCCCTCTCTGTGTGTCTATCCCCCTCTCTCTCTGTCTGTGTCTATCCCTCTCTCTCTGTCTGTCTGTGTCTATCCCTCTCCCTCTCTGTCTGTGTCTATCCCCCCTCTCTCTCTGTCTGTGTCTATCCCTCTCTCTCTCTGTCTGTGTCTATCCCTCTCCCTCTTTGTCTATCCTCTCCCTCTCTGTCTGTGTCTATCCCTCTCTCTCTGTCTGTCTGTGTCTATTCCTCTCCGTCTCTCTCTGTGTCTATCCCTCTCTGTCTGTCTGTGTCTATCCCTCTCTCTCTCTGTCTGCGTCTATCCCTCTCTCTCTGTCTGTCTGTGTCTATCCCTCTCCCTCTCTGTCTGTGTCTATCTCTCTCTCTCTCTGTCTGTGTCTATCCCTCTCCCTCTCTGTCTGTGTCTATCCCTCTCTCCCTCTGTCTGTGTCTATCCCTCTCTCTCTGTCTGTGTCTATCCCTCTCTCTGTCTGTGTCTATCCCTCTCCCTCTCTGTCTGTGTCTATCCCCCCTCACTCTCTGTCTGTCTGTGTCTATTCCTCTCCGTCTCTCTCTGTGTCTATCCCTCTCTGTCTGTCTGTGTCTATCCCTCTCTCTCTCTGTCTGCGTCTATCCCTCTCTCTCTGTCTGTCTGTGTCTATCCCTCTCCCTCTCTGTCTGTGTCTATCTCTCTCTCTCTCTGTCTGTGTCTATCCCTCTCCCTCTCTGTCTGTGTCTATCCCTCTCTCCCTCTGTCTGTGTCTATCCCTCTCTCTCTGTCTGTGTCTATCCCTCTCTCTGTCTGTGTCTATCCCTCTCTCTGTCTGTGTCTATCCCTCTCCCTCTCTGTCTGTGTCTATCCCCCCTCACTCTCTGTCTGTGTCTATCCGCCCTCTCTCTCTCTCTGTCTGTCTATCCCTCTCTCTCTCTCTGTCTATCCCTCCCTCTCTCTCTCTGTGTCTATCCCTCTCTCTGTCTGTGTCTATCCCTCTCTCTCTCTCTCTGTCTGTGTCTATCCTTCTCTCTCTGTCTGTCTACCCCTCTCTCTCTCTGTGTCTATCCCTCTCTCTCTGTCTGTGTCTATCCATCTCTCTCTGTCTGTGTCTATCCCTCTCTCTCTCTGTCTGTGTCTATCCCTCTCTCTCTCTGTCTGTGTCTATCCCTCTCCCTCTCTGTCTGTGTCTATCCCTCTCCCTCTCTGTCTGTGTCTATCCCTCTCCCTCTGTCTGTGTCTATCCCTCTCTCTCTCTGTCTGTGTCTATCCCTCTCTCTCTCTGTGTCTATCCCTCTCTCTCTCTGTCTGTGTCTATCCCTCTCTCTCTCTGTCTGTGTCTATCCCTCTCCCTCTTTGTCTATCCTCTCCCTCTCTGTCTGTGTCTATCCCTCTCTCTCTGTCTGTCTGTGTCTATTCCTCTCCGTCTCTCTCTGTGTCTATCCCTCTCTGTCTGTCTGTGTCTATCCCTCTCTCTCTCTGTCTGCGTCTATCCCTCTCTCTCTGTCTGTCTGTGTCTATCCCTCTCCCTCTCTGTCTGTGTCTATCTCTCTCTCTCTCTGTCTGTGTCTATCCCTCTCCCTCTCTGTCTGTGTCTATCCCTCTCTCCCTCTGTCTGTGTCTATCCCTCTCTCTCTGTCTGTGTCTATCCCTCTCTCTGTCTGTGTCTATCCCTCTCCCTCTCTGTCTGTGTCTATCCCCCCTCACTCTCTGTCTGTGTCTATCCGCCCTCTCTCTCTCTCTGTCTGTCTATCCCTCTCTCTCTCTCTGTCTATCCCTCCCTCTCTCTCTCTGTGTCTATCCCTCTCTCTGTCTGTGTCTATCCCTCTCTCTCTCTCTCTGTCTGTGTCTATCCTTCTCTCTCTGTCTGTCTACCCCTCTCTCTCTCTGTGTCTATCCCTCTCTCTCTGTCTGTGTCTATCCATCTCTCTCTGTCTGTGTCTATCCCTCTCTCTCTCTGTCTGTGTCTATCCCTCTCTCTCTCTGTCTGTGTCTATCCCTCTCCCTCTCTGTCTGTGTCTATCCCTCTCCCTCTCTGTCTGTGTCTATCCCTCTCCCTCTGTCTGTGTCTATCCCTCTCTCTCTCTGTCTGTGTCTATCCCTCTCTCTCTCTGTGTCTATCCCTCTCTCTCTCTGTCTGTGTCTATCCCTCTCTCTCTCTGTCTATCTATCCCTCTCCCTCTCTGTCTGTGTCTATCCCTCTCCCTCTCTGTCTGTGTCTACCCCTCTCTCTCTCTCTCTGTCCGTGTCTATCCCTCTCTCTCTCTGTCTGTGTCTATCCCTCTCTCTCTGTCTGTCTGTGTCTACCCCTCTCCCTCTCTGTCTGTGTCTATCCCTCTCCCTCTCTGTCTGTGTCTATCCCTCTCCCTCTCTCTCTGTCTGTGTCTACCCCTCTCTCTCTCTCTCTGTCCGTGTCTATCCCTCTCTCTCTCTGTCTGTGTCTATCCCTCTCTCTCTCTGTCTGTCTGTGTCTACCCCTCTCCCTCTCTGTCTGTGTCTATCCCTCTCCCTCTCTGTCTGTGTCTATCCCTCTCCCTCTCTCTCTGTCTGTGTCTATCCCTCTCTCTCTCTGTCTGTGTCTATCCCATCTCCCTCTCTGTCTGTGTCTATCCCTCTCCCTCTCTGTCTGTGTCTATCCCTCTCCCTCTCTGTCTGTGTCTATCCCTCTCCCTCTCTGTCTGTGTCTATCCCTCTCTCTCTCTGTCTGTGTCTATCCCTCTGTCTGTGTCTATCCCTCTCCCTCTCTGTCTGTGTCTATCCCTCTCCCTCTCTGTCTGTGTCTATCCCTCTCCCTCTCTGTCTGTGTTTATCCCTCTCCCTCTCTGTCTGTGTCTATCCCTCTCTCTCTCTGTCTGTGTCTATCCCTCTGTCTGTGTCTATCCCTCTCTCTCTCTGTCTATCTATCCCTCTCCCTCTCTGTCTGTGCCTATCCCTCTCCCTCTCTGTCTGTGTCTATCCCTCTCTCTCTCTCTGTCCGTGTCTATCCCTCTCTCTCTCTGTCTGTGTCTATCCCTCTCTCTCTCTGTCTGTCTGTCTGTGTCTATCCCTCTCCCTCTCTGTCTGTGTCTATCCCTCTCCCTCTCTCTCTGTCTGTGTCTATCCCTCTCTCTCTCTGTCTGTGTCTATCCCTCTCCCTCTCTGTCTGTGTCTATCCCTCTCCCTCTGTCTGTGTCTATCCCTCTCTCTCTCTCTGTCCGTGTCTATCCCTCTCTCTCTCTGCCTGTGTCTATCCCTCTCTCTCTCTGTCTGTCTGTGTCTATCCCTCTCTCTCTCTGTCTGTGTCTATCCCTCTCCCTCTTTGTCTATCCTCTCCCTCTCTGTCTGTGTCTATCCCTCTCTCTCTGTCTGTCTGTGTCTATCCCTCTCCCTCTCTCTCTGTGTCTATCCCTCTCTGTCTGTCTGTGTCTATCCCTCTCTCTCTCTGTCTGCGTCTATCCCTCTCTCTCTGTCTGTCTGTGTCTATCCCTCTCTCTCTCTGTCTGTGTCTATCCCTCTCCCTCTCTGTCTGTGTCTATCCCTCTCTCCCTCTGTCTGTGTCTATCCCTCTCTCTCTGTCTGTGTCTATCCCGCTCTCTGTCTGTGTCTATCCCTCTCCCTCTCTGTCTGTGTCTGTCCCCCTCACTCTCTGTCTGTGTCTATCCGCCCTCTCTCTCTGTCTGTCTGTCTATCCCTCTCTCTCTCTGTCTGCGTCTATCCCTCTCTCTCTGTCTGTCTGTGTCTATCCCCCCTCTCTCTCTGTCTGTGTCTATCCCTCTCTCTGTCTGTCTGTGTCTATCCCTCTCCCTCTCTGTCTGTGTCTATCTCCCCTCTCTCTGTCTGTGTCTATCCCTCTCCCTCTCTGTCTGTGTCTATCCCTCTCTCTCTGTCTGTGTCTATCCCCACCTCTCTCTCTCTCTCTGTCTATCCGTGTCTGTCTCTATCCCTCTCTCTCTGTCTGTGTCTATCCCTCTCCCTCTCAGTCTGTGTCTATCCCTCTCCCTCTCTGTCTGTGTCTATCCCTTTCCCTCTCTGTCTGTGTCTATCCCTCTCTCTCTCTGTCTGTGTCTATCCCTCTCCCACTCTGTCTGTGCCTATCCCTCTCCCTCTCTGTCTGTGTCTATCCCTCTCTCTGTCTGTGTCTATCCCTCTCTGTCTGTGTCTATCCCCCCTCTCTCTCTGTCTGTGTCTACCCCTCTCTCTCTGTCTGTGTCTATCCCTCTCCCTCTCTGTGTCTACCCCTTTCCCTCTCTCTCTCTGTCTGTGTCTATCCCTCTCTCTCTCTGTCTGTGTCTATCCCTCTCCCTCTCTGTGACTACCCCTTTCCCTCTCTCTCTCTGTCTGTGTCTATCCCTCTCCCTCTCTGTCTGTGTCTATCCCCCCTCTCTCTCTGTCTGTGTCTATCCCTCTCTCTCTCTGTCTGTGTCTATCCCTCTCTCTCTCTGTCTGTGTCTATCCCTCTCTGTCTGTGTCTATCCCTCTCTCTCTGTCTGTCTGTGTCTATCCCTCTCCCTCTCTGTCTGTGTCTATCCCTCTCCCTCTCTGTCTGTGTCTATCCCTCTCCCTCTCTGTCTGTGTCTATCCCTCTCCCTATCTGTCTGTCTATCCCTCTCTCTCTCTGTCTGTGTCTATCCCTCTCCCTCTCTGTGTCTATCCCTCTCCCTCTCTGTCTGTGTCTATCCCCCCTCTCTCTCTGTCTGTGTCTATCCCTCTCTCTGTCTGTCTGCGTCTATCCCTCTCCCTCTCTGTCTGTGTCTATCCCCCCTCTCTCTCTGTCTGTGTCTATCCGCCCTCTCTCTCTGTCTGTGTCTATCCCTCTCTCTGTCTGTCTGTGTCTATCCCTCTCCCTCTCTCTCTGTGTCTATCCCTCTCTGTCTGTCTGTGTCTATCCTCTCTCTCTCTGTCTGTCTGTGTCTATCCCTCTCCCTCTCTGTCTGTGTCTATCCCCCCTCTATCTCTGTCTGTGTCTATCCCTCTCCCTCTCTGTCTGTGTCTATCCCTCTCTCTCTGTCTGTCTGTGTCTATCCCTCTCCCTCTCTGTCTGTGTCTATCCCTCTCCCTCTCTGTCTGTGTCTATCCCTCTCCCTCTCTGTCTGTGTCTATCCCTCTCCCTATCTGTCTGTCTATCCCTCTCTCTCTCTGTCTGTGTCTATCCCTCTCCCTCTCTGTGTCTATCGCTCTCCCTCTCTGTCTGTGTCTATCCCCCCTCTCTCTCTGTCTGTGTCTATCCCCCCTCTCTCTCTGTCTGTGTCTATCCCTCTCTCTCTGTCTGTCTGTGTCTATCCCTCTCCCTCTCTCTGTGTCTATCCCTCTCTGTCTGTCTGTGTCTATCCCTCTCTCTCTCTGTCTGCGTCTATCCCTCTCTCTCTGTCTGTCTGTGTCTATCCCTCTCCCTCTCTGTGTGTCTATCCCCCTCTCTCTCTGTCTGTGTCTATCCCTCTCTCTCTGTCTGTCTGTGTCTATCCCTCTCCCTCTCTGTCTGTGTCTATCCCCCCTCTCTCTCTGTCTGTGTCTATCCCTCTCTCTCTCTGTCTGTGTCTATCCCTCTCCCTCTTTGTCTATCCTCTCCCTCTCTGTCTGTGTCTATCCCTCTCTCTCTGTCTGTCTGTGTCTATTCCTCTCCGTCTCTCTCTGTGTCTATCCCTCTCTGTCTGTCTGTGTCTATCCCTCTCTCTCTCTGTCTGCGTCTATCCCTCTCTCTCTGTCTGTCTGTGTCTATCCCTCTCCCTCTCTGTCTGTGTCTATCTCTCTCTCTCTCTGTCTGTGTCTATCCCTCTCCCTCTCTGTCTGTGTCTATCCCTCTCTCCCTCTGTCTGTGTCTATCCCTCTCTCTCTGTCTGTGTCTATCCCTCTCTCTGTCTGTGTCTATCCCTCTCCCTCTCTGTCTGTGTCTATCCCCCCTCACTCTCTGTCTGTGTCTATCCGCCCTCTCTCTCTCTCTGTCTGTCTATCCCTCTCTCTCTGTCTGTGTCTATCCCTCTCTCTCTGTCTGTGTCTATCCCTCTCTCTCTGTCTGTGTCTATCCCTCTCTCTCTCTGTCTGTGTCTATCCCTCTCTCTCTCTGTCTCTGTCTATCCCTCTCTCTCTCTGTGTCTATCCCTCTCTCTCTGTCCGTGTCTATCCCTCTCTCTCTCTGTCTGTCTATCCCTCTCTCTCTGTCTGTGTCTATCCCTCTCTCTCTGTCTGTGTCTATCCCTCTCTCTCTGTCTGTGTCTATCCCTCTCTCTCTCTGTCTGTGTCTATCCCTCTCTCTCTCTGTCTGTGTCTATCCTTCTCTCTCTGTCTGTCTATCCCTCTCTCTCTCTGTCTGTGTCTATCCCTCTCTCTCTCTGTCTGTGTCTATCCCTCTCTCTCTGTCTGTGTCTATCCCTCTCTCTCTCTGTCTGTGTCTATCCCTCTCTCTCTCTGTCTGTGTCTATCCTTCTCTCTCTGTCTGTCTATCCCTCTCTCTCTCTGTCTGTCTCTATCCCTCTCTCTCTCTCTGTCTATCCCTCCCTCTCTCTCTCTGTGTCTATCCCTCTCTCTCTGTCTGTGTCTATCCCTCTCTCTCTCTCTCTCTCTGTCTGTGTCTATCCTTCTCTCTCTGTCTGTCTACCCCTCTCTCTCTCTGTGTCTATCCCTCTCTCTCTGTCTGTGTCTATCCATCTCTCTCTGTCTGTGTCTATCCCTCTCTCTCTCTGTCTGTGTCTATCCCTCTCTCTCTCTGTCTGTGTCTATCCCTCTCCCTCTCTGTCTGTGTCTATCCCTCTCTCTCTGTCTGTCTGTGTCTATCCCTCTCCCTCTCTGTCTGTGTCTATCCCTCTCCCTCTCTGTCTGTGTCTATCTCTCTCCCTCTGTCTGTGTCTATCCCTCTCTCTCTGTGTCTGTGTCTATCCCTCTCTCTCTCTGTCTGTGTCTATCCCTCTCTCTCTCTCTCTGTCTATCCCTCTCTCTCTCTGTCTGTGTCTATCCCTCTCTCTCTCTGTCTATCTATCCCTCTCCCTCTCTGTCTGTGCCTATCCCTCTCCCTCTCTGTCTGTGTCTATCCCTCTCCCTCTCTGTCTGTGTCTATCCCTCTCTCTCTCTGTCTGTCTATCCCTCTCTCTCTCTGTCTATCTATCCCTCTCTCTGTCTGTGTCTATCCCTCTCTCTCTCTGTCTGTCTATCCCTCTCTCTCTCTGTCTGTGTCTATCCCTCTCTCTCTCTGTCTATCTATCCCCCTCTCTCTCTGTCTGTGCCTATCCCTCTCCCTCCCTCTCTGTGTCTATCCCTCTCTCTGTGTGTGTCTATCCCCCCCTCCCTCTGTCTGTGTCTATTTCTCTCTCCCTCTCTGTCTGTCTATCCCTCTCTCTGTCTGTGTCTATCCCTCTCCCTCTCTGTCTGTGTCTATCCCTCTCCCTCTCTGTCTGTGTCTACCCCTCTCTCTCTCTCTCTGTCCGTGTCTATCCCTCTCTCTCTCTGTCTGTGTCTATCCCTCTCTCTCTCTGTCTGTCTGTGTCTACCCCTCTCCCTCTCTGTCTGTGTCTATCCCTCTCCCTCTCCCTCTCTGTCTGTGTCTATCCCTCTCCCTCTCTCTCTGTCTGTGTCTATCCCTCTCTCTCTCTGTCTGTGTCTATCCCATCTCCTCTGTCTGTGTCTATCCCTCTCCCTCTCTGTCTGTGTCTATCCCTCTCTCTCTCTGTCTGTGTCTATCCCTCTCTCTCTCTGTGTCTATCCCTCTCTCTCTCTGTCTGTCTGTGTCTACCCCTCTCCCTCTCTGTCTGTGTCTATCCCTCTCCCTCTCCCTCTCTGTCTGTGTCTATCCCTCTCCCTCTCTCTCTGTCTGTGTCTATCCCTCTCTCTCTCTGTCTGTGTCTATCCCTCTCTCTCTCTGTCTGTGTCTATCCCTCTCTCTCTCTGTCTGTGTCTATCCTTCTCCCTCTGTCTGTCTATCCCTCTCTCTCTCTGTCTGTCTCTATCCCTCTCTCTCTCTCTGTCTATCCCTCCCTCTCTCTCTCTGTGTCTATCCCTCTCTCTCTGTCTGTGTCTATCCCTCTCTCTCTCTGTCTGTGTCTATCCTTCTCTCTCTGTCTGTCTACCCCTCTCTCTCTCTGTGTCTATCCCTCTCTCTCTGTCTGTGTCTATCCATCTCTCTCTGTCTGTGTCTATCCCTCTCTCTCTCTGTCTGTGTCTATCCCTCTCTCTCTCTGTCTGTGTCTATCCCTCTCTCTCTCTCTGTCTGTGTCTATCCCTCTCCCTCTCTGTCTGTGTCTATCCCTCTCTCTCTGTCTGTCTGTGTCTATCCCTCTCCCTCTCTGTCTGTGTCTATCCCTCTCCCTCTCTGTCTGTGTCTATCCCTCTCCCTCTGTCTGTGTCTATCCCTCTCTCTCTCTGTCTGTGTCTATCCCTCTCTCTCTCTGTCTATCCCTCTCTCTCTCTGTCTGTGTCTATCCCTCTCTCTCTCTGTCTATCTACCCCTCTCCCTCTCTGTCTGTGCCTATCCCTCTCCCTCTCTGTCTGTGTCTATCCCTCTCTCTCTCTCTGTCCGTGTCTATCCCTCTCTCTCTCTGTCTGTGTCTATCCCTCTCTCTCTCTGTCTGTCTGTCTGTGTCTATCCCTCTCCCTCTCTGTCTGTCTATCCCTCTCCCTCTCTGTCTGTGTCTATCCCTCTCTCTCTCTGTCCGTGTCTATCCCTCTCTCTCTCTGTCTGTGTCTATCCCTCTCTCTCTCTGTCTGTCTGTCTGTGTCTATCCCTCTCCCTCTCTGTCTGTCTATCCCTCTCCCTCTCTGTCTGTGTCTATCCCTCTCCCTCTCTCTGTCTGTGTCTATCCCTCTCTCCCTCTGTCTGTGTCTATCCCTCCCTCTCTCTGTCTGTCTATCCCTCTCCCTCTCTCTTTCTCCCCCAATCGATCTCCTCCTCTCTGTGTCCTCGCAATGTCCTTTCCCTGGCTCCGCAGTGTTACAGGGGTACTGACTGTTAAAACACCAATTTCAGAGCCTGCACTCAGCTTGGACACGTCTCTTCCCACCATGGTCGTATCTACAGGAGACGCTGCCTCATGCAGACAGCACCCATCATCGAAGGTCCCCACCGTCCGGGCCAGGCCATCTTCTCCCAGTTCCCATCGGGCAAGAGGCACAGAAGCCTGAAGTCCCACACCACCAGGGTCAGGAACAGCGACTTCCCTTCAACCGTTCGGTTCCTGAACCGACCGGCACAACACCAATCACTACCTCAGGGGAAGGGGAGGGACAGAGCGAGGGAGGAGAAGGAGGACGAAGGAGGGGATGGAGGATGGAGGACGAAGGAGGGGATGGAGGAAGGAGGATGAAGGAGGGGATGGAGGACGGAGGACGAAGGAGGGGTTGGAGGACGGAGGACGGAGGACGAAGGAGGGGATGGAGGATGGAGGACGAAGGAGGGGATGGAGGACGGAGGACGGAGGAGGGGACGGAGGACGGAGGAGGGGACAGAGGACGGAGGACGGAGGAGGGGACGGAGGACGGAGGAGGGGACGGAGGACGAAGGAGGGGACGGAGGACGAAGGAGGGGACGGAGGACGGAGGATGGAGGAGGGGACGGAGGACGAAGGAGAGGACGGAGGACGGAGGATGAAGGAGGGGACGGAGGACGGAGGACGGAGGACGGAGGAGGGGATGGAGGACGGAGGAGGGGACGGAGGACGGAGGAGGGGACGGAGGACGGAGGAGGGGACGGAGGACGGAGGAGGGGACGGAGGACGGAGGAGGAGATGGAGGACGGAGGTCGGAGGAGGGGACGGAGGACGGAGGAGGGGACGGAGGAGGGGACAGAGGACGGAGGACGGAGGAGGGGATGGAGGACGGAGGAGGGGATGGAGGACGGAGGAGGGGACGGAGGACGGAGGTCGAAGGAGGGGACGGACGGAGGACGAAGGAGGGGACGGAGGACGAAGGAGGGGACGGAGGACGGAGGACGGAGGAAGAAGGACGGAGGACAGAGGAAGAAGGACGGAGGACAGAGGACGGAGGAAGAAGGACGGAGGACGGAGGAAGGAGGACAGATGATGAAGGAGGGGATGGGGGATGGAGGACGGATGATGAAGGAGGGGATGGGGGATGGAGGACGGATGATGAAGGAGGGGATGGGGGATGGAGGACGGATGATGAAGGAGGGGATGGGGGATGGAGGACGGAGGAGGGGATGGAGGACGGAGGAGGGGATGGAGGACGGAGCAGGAGATGGAGGACGGAGGTTGGGAGGGAGGACGGAGGTTGGGAGGGAGGACGGAGGAGTGGATGGAGGACGGAGGAGGGGATGGAGGACGGAGGAGGGGATGGAGGACGGAGGAGGGGATGGAGGACGGACGGAGGAGGGGATGGAGGACGGAGGACGGAGGAGGGAATGGAGGACGGAGGAGGGGACGGAGGACGGAGGAGGGGACGGAGGACGGAGGAGGGGACGGAGGACGGAGGAGGGGACGGAGGACGGAGGAGGGGATGGAGGACGGAGGAGGGGATGGAGGACGGAGGAGGGAATGGAGGACGGAGGAGGGAATGGAGGACGGAGGAGGGGATGGAGGACGGAGGAGGGGATGGAGGACGGAGGAGGGAATGGAGGACGGAGGAGGGAATGGAGGACGGAGGAGGGGATGGAGCAAGAGGAGCATTACCTGAACACGGGCGCGGATAACGTCCATCGGGTTGGTGAGGGTGGAGGCGGTCGCAGCAGCCAGGGGTCCAGCCATGGCCTGAACAACAAGATGAGGGCAGACGCTTGGTGTCACGTGGGAGAGCTGCTCTGAAAGCACGAGAGGGAAGAAGAGGGCTCGGTATTTGCGTCTCAGTGAGAGCTCGGTCTCTCAGTGACAGATACACCTCACAGCCTCGTCCCCACCGGTACCATACCCTGGTGTTATACAGTGACAGACTCATCCCCACCGGTACCGTACCCCGGTCTTATACAGTGACAGACACGACCCCACCGGTACCGTACCCCGGTCTTATACAGTGACAGACCCGTCCCCACCGGTACCGTACCCCGGTGTTACACAGTGACAGACGCATCCCCACCGGTACCGTACCCCGGTGTTACACAGTGACAGACACGACCCCACCGGTACCGTACCCCGGTCTTATACAGTGACAGACACGACCCCACCGGTACCGTACCCGGGTCTTATACAGTGACAGACCCGTCCCCACCGGTACCGTACCCTGGTGTTACACAGTGACAGACGCGTCCCCACCGGTACCGTACCCCGGTGTTATACAGTGACAGACTCATCCCCACCGGTACCGTACCCCGGTCTTATACAGTGACAGACCCGTCCCCACCGGTACCGTACCCCGGTGTTACACAGTGACAGACGCGTCCCCACCGGTACCGTACCCGTGTTGTACAGTGACAGACCCGTCCCCACCGGTACTGTACCCCGGTGTTATACAGTGACAGACCCGTCCCCACCGGTACCGTACCCCGGTGTTACACAGTGACAGACCCGTCCCTACCAGTACCGTACCCCGGTGTTACACAGTGACAGACCCGTCCCCACCGGTACCGTACCCCGGTGTTACACAGTGACAGACCCGTCCCCACCGGTACCGTACCGCGGTGTTACACAGAGACAGACCCGTCCCCACCGGTACCGTACCCCGGTGTTATACAGTGACAGACCCGTCCCCACCGGTACCGTACCCCGGTGTTATACAGTGACAGACCCGTCCCCACCGGTACCGTACCTCGGTGTTATACAGTGACGGACCCGTCCCCACCGGTACCGTACCCCGGTGTTATACAGTGACAGGCCCGTCCCCACCGGTACCGTACCCCGGTGTTATACAGTGACAGACCTGTCCCCACTGGTACCGTACCCTCGTGTTATACAGTGACAGACACGTCCCCACCGGTACCGTACCCCGGTGTTATACAGTGACAGACCCGTCCCCACCGGTACCGTACCCCGGTGCTATACAGTGACAGACACGTCCCCACCGGTACCGTACCCCGGCGGTATACAGTGACAGACACGACCCCACCGGTACCGTACCCCGGCGTTATACAGTGACAGACACGTCCCCACCGGTACCGTACCCCGGCGTTATACAGTGACAGACCCGTCCCCACCGGTACCGTACCCCGGCGTTATACAGTGACAGACACGTCCCCACCGGTACCGTACCCCGGTGTTATACAGTGACAGACCCGTCCCCACCGGTACCGTACCCCGGTTTTATACAGTGACAGACCCGTCCCCACCGGTACCGTACCCCGGTGTTATACAGTGTCAGACACGTCCCCACCGGTACCGTACCCCGGTGTTATACAGTGACAGACACGTCCCCACCGGTACCGTAGCCCGGTGTTATACAGTGACGGACCCGTCCCCACCGGTACCGTACCCCGGTGTTATACAGTGACGGACCCGTCCCCTCCGGTACCGTACCCCGGTGTTACACAGTGACAGACCCGTCCCCACCGGTACCGTACCCCGGTGTTACACAGTGACAGACCCGTCCCCTCCGGTACCGTTCCCTGGTGTTACACAGTGACAGACCCGTCCCCCGGTGTTACACAGTGACAGACCCGTCCCCTCCGGTACAGTACCCCGGTGTTATACAGTGACAGACCCGTCCCCCGGTGTTACACAGTGACAGACCCGTCCCCTCCGGTACCGTTCCCTGGTGTTATACAGTGACAGACCCAAATGCAATCGCCCTACAAATTCTCTCTCTCAATCCTAGACTGCTGTGTGGTCCATAATATAACCTGATGCACACAGTCCCGTCTTCCTTATTGCTGACGTCTACCTCTGAAGCCACACTCAATGAGCTCTCCACTCTACCCTGAGTGAGCACTGCCGTGACCTTTTCTCTCACTATTAATACTACCACTGCCCTATAATCCGTCCCACTCCACCACAACCAAAGCAACAGACTCTCGGCACACTGAGCTGCCAGTCCTGCCCCCGCTGCAACCAAGTCTCACTAACGGCTGTAAGTACAGAATTCCCGAAGCTCACCCGCGTTTGCTCCTTCCCATGAAATATACGCAGTTCACCAATACTAGTCTCACCTCACTTATACTTCCGATTCCTGACATTGAATGTAGGCGGAATAACATCTTTCTCCACAAACAACTCCTCTTTAAAAGTTTGTAAGGTTCTGTTTGTGGTCTGCATGGATTCAATGGGCCGAAGGGCCTGAAGATGGACTGGAAGATTCAATGAATAACATTGTAAGTACATCCACAATTTGAAAGGAACACTCCAACATTCTACTTCAAAATGAAAATTGACTCAGCTCTGATCCCACATTCTATCCCAACGTCCCAAGTCGACGATTTCTCCCAGACTGCTCACAACACAAGGCAGCCTCTCACCAGTTGTTCACGGTCCAACACTGCCATCTGGGGGCACATCAGCAGCAGACAGCAATGATCAGTGGAACCAGGGTAACAGAGAAAAACATACCCCACCGGTACCGTACCCCGGTGCTAAACAGCGACAGACCTGTCCCCACCGGTACCGTACCCCGGAGTTACACAGTGACAGACCCGTCCCCACCGGTACCGTACCCTGGTGTTACACAGTGACAGACCCGTCCCCACCAGTACCGTACCCCGGTGCTAAACAGCGACAGACCTGTCCCCACCGGTACCGTACCCCGGAGTTACACAGTGACAGACCCGTCCCCACCGGTACCGTACCCTGGTGTTATACAGTGACAGACCCGTTCCCACCGGTACCGTACCCCGGTGCTAAACAGCGACAGACCTGTCCCCACCGGTACCGTACCCCGGTGTTATACAGTGACAGACCCGTCCCCACCGGTACCGTACCCCGGAGTTACACAGTGACAGACCCGTCCCCACCGGTACCGTACCCTGGTGTTACACAGTGACAGACCCGTCCCCACCGGTACCGTATCCCGGTGTTACACAGTGACAGACCCGTCCCCACCGGTACCGTATCCCGGTGTTACACAGTGACAGACCCGTCCCCACCGGTACCATACCCCGGAGTTACACAGTGACAGACCCGTCCCCACCGGTACCGTATCCCGGTGTTATACAGCGACAGACCTGACCCCACCGGTACCGTACCCTGGTGTTACACAGTGACAGACCCGTCCTCACCGGTACCGTACCCTGGTGATATACAGTGACAGACCCGTCCACAGCGGTACCGTACCCCGGAGTTACACAGTGACAGACCCGTCCCCACCGGTACCGTACCCCGGAGTTACACAGTGACAGACCCGTCCCCACCGGTACCGTACCCTGGTGTTACACAGTGACAGACCTGACCCCACCGGTACCGTACCCTGGTGTTACACAGTGACAGACCTGACCCCACCGGTACCATACCCCGGTGTTACACAGTGACAGACCCGTCCCCACCGGTACCGTACCCCGGTGTTACACAGTGACAGACCCGTTCTCACCGGTACCGTACCCCGGTGTTATACAGCGACAGACCTGTCCCCACCGGTACCATACCCTGGTGTTACACAGTGACAGACCCGTCCCCACCGGTACCGTACCCCGGTGTTATACAGTGACAGACCCGTCCACACCGGTACCGTACCCCCGTGTTACACAGTGACAGACCCGTCCCCACCGGTACCGTACCCCGGTGTTATACAACGACAGACACGTCCCCACCGGGACCGTACCCCGGTGTTACACAGTGACAGACCCGTCCCCACTGGTACCGTACCCCGGTGTTATACAGCAACACACCCATCCCCACCAGGATCGTACCCCGGTGTTACACAGTGACAGACCAGTCCCCACCGGTGCCATACCCCGGTGTTATACAGCGACAGACCCGTCCCCACCGGTACCGTACCCCGGTGTTACACAGTGATAGACCAGTCCCCACCAGTGCCATACCCCGGTGTTATACAGCGACAGACCCGTCCCCACCGGTACCGTACCCCGGTGTTATACAGCAACACACCCATCCCCACCAGGACCGTACCCCAGTGTTACACAGCGACAGACCCGTCCCTACTGGTACCGTACCCCGGTGTTATACAGCGACAGACCCGTCCCTACTAGTACCGTACCCCGGTGTTACACAGTGACAGACCCGTCCCTACTGGTACCGTACCCCGGTGTTACACAGTGACAGACCCATCCCCACCGGTACCGTACCCCGGTGTTACACAGCGACAGACCTGTCCCCAGCAGTACCGTACCCCGGTGTTACACAGTGACAGACCCGTCCCCACCGGTACCATACCCTGGTGTTATACAGTGACAGACCTGCCCCCAGCAGTACCATACCCCGGTGTTACACAGCGACAGACCCGTCCCTACTGGTACCGTACCCCGGTGTTACACAGTGACAGACCCGTCCCCACCGGTACCATACCCTGGTGTTATACAGTGACAGACCCGTCCCCACCGGTACCATACCCTGGTGTTACACAGCGACAGACCCGTCCCTACTGGTACCGTA
This sequence comes from Hypanus sabinus, assembly GCF_030144855.1. NCBI lineage: Eukaryota > Metazoa > Chordata > Chondrichthyes > Myliobatiformes > Dasyatidae > Hypanus > Hypanus sabinus. Next base: position 56,642 of record NW_026779621.1, read on the forward strand.
CCCCGGTGTTACAGTGACAGACCCGTCCTCACCCGTACCGTACCCCGGTGTTATACAGCGACAGACCTGTCCCCACCAGTACCGTACCCCGGTGTTATACAGTGACAGACCCGTCCCCACTGGTACCGTACCCCGGTGTTACACAGTGACAGACCCGTCCCCAGCGGGACCGTACCCCGGTGTTATACAGTGACAGACCCGTCCCCACCGGTACCGTACCCTGGTGTTACACAGTGACAGACCCGTCCCCACCTGTACCGTACCCCGGTGTTACACAGTGACAGACCCGTCCCCACCTGTACCGTACCCCGGTGTTATACAGCGACAGACCTGTCCCCACCGGTACCGTACCCCTGTGTTACACAGTGACAGACCCGTCCCCAGCGGTACCGTACCCCGGTGTTATACAACGACAGACCCGTCCCCACCGGGACCGTACCCCGGTGTTACACAGTGACAGACCCATCCCCACCGGTACCGTACCCATGTTATACAGTGACAGATCCGTCTCCACCGGTACCATACCCCGGTGTTACACAGTGACAGACCCGTCCGCACCGGTACCGTACCCCGGTGTTATACAGTGACAGACCCGTCCCCACCGGTACCGTACCCCGGTGTTACACAGTGACAGATCTGTCTCCACCGGTACCATACCCTGGTGTTACAGTGACAGACCCGTCCCCACCTGTACCGTACCCCGGTGTTACACAGTGACAGACCCGTCCCCACCTGTACCGTACCCCGGTGTTACACAGTGACAGACCCATCCCCCACCGGTACCATACCCCGGTGTTACACAGTGACAGACCCATCCCCCACTGGTACCGTACCCCGGTGTTACACAGTGACAGACCCGTCCCCACCTGTACCGTACCCCGGTGTTACACAGTGACAGACCCATCCCCCAACGGTACCATACCCCGGTGTTACACAGTGACAGACCCATCCCCCACCGGTACCATACCCTGGTGTTACACAGTGACAGACCCATCCCCCACCTGTACCGTACCCATGTTATACAGTGACAGACCCGTCCCCACCGGTACCATACCCCGGTGTTATACAACGACAGACCCGTCCCCACCGGTACCGTACCCCGGTGTTATACAGCAACAGACCCATCCCCACTGGTACCGTACCCCGGTGTTACACAGTGACAGACCCATCCCCACCGGTACCGTACCCATGTTATACAGTGACAGACCCGTCCCCACCGGTACCGTACCCCAGTGTTATACAGTGACAGACCCGTCACCACCGGTACCTTAGCCCGGTGTTATACAGTGACAGACCCATCCGATTGGTACTGTACCCTGGTGTTAGAGAACACAGAACAATACAGCACAGTACAGGCCCTTCGGCCCACAATGTTATGTCGACCCTCAAACCCTGCCTCCCATATAACCCCCCCACCTTAAATTCCTCCATATACCTGTCTAGTAGTCTCTTAAATTTCACTAGTGTATCTGCCTCCACCACTGACTCAGGCAGTGCATTCCACACACCAACCACTCTGAGTGAAAAACCTTCCTCTAAAATCTCCCTTGAACTTCCCTCCCCTTACCTTAAAGCCATGTCCTCTTGTACTGAGCAGTGGTGCCCTGGGGAAGAGGTGCTGGCTGTCCACTCTATCTATTCCTCTTAATATCTTGTATAGACACTTTGCTTTCTGCAGGCAAGCCAGTTCTGCATCCACCTGGCCAAACCTCCCTGGATCCCATGCCTTCTGACTTTCTGAATAAGCCTACTGTGTGGAACCTTGTCAAATGCCTTACTAAAATCCATGTAGATCACATCCACTGCACTACCCTCATCTATATGCCTGGTCACCTCCTCAAAGAGCTCTATCAGGCTTGTTAGACACAATCTGCCCTTCACCAAGCCATGCTGACTGTCCCTGATCAGACCACAACTCTTTAAATGCCCACAGATCCTATCTCTAAGAATCTTTTACAACAGCTTTGCCACCACAGATGTAAGGCTCACTGGTCTATAATTACTAGGACTATCCGTACTATCTTTTTTGAACAAGGGGACAACATGCGTCTCCCTCCAATCCTCTGGTACCATTCCCGTGGACAACGAGGACATCAAGATCCTAGCCAGAGTCTCAGCAATCTCTTCCCTCACCTCATGGAGCAGCCTGGGGAGTATTCCATCAGGCCCCGGGGCCTTAATCAAGATTCAAACACTTTATTGTCATTCTAACCGTACATCAGCTCTGCAGGGCAGAATGAGACAGCGTTTCTCAGGAGCAAATGAAATCATAACATAACAAACGCAACACTGAATAATAAACATAACAATAAATAGTAAAATCAACAGCCACATGTCAGTTAAAAACAAGTTATAAGTGTCCAGTGCAAGTTAAAAGTGTCCAAAGCAGAGTCAGGTAGAGCAGCTATTTAGCAGTCTGACTGCCTGTGGGAGGAAGCTGTTTAGTAGCCTTGTGGTTTTAGTTTTGATGCTCCTGTAATGTTTACCTGATGACAGAAGAACAGTTCATGGAGAGGGTGTGAGGAGTCTTTAATGATGTACCATGTCTGCTGGAGGCATCGACTCTGAAAGAGGTCTTGGACAGAAGGTAGGGAGACCCCAATAACCTTCTCTGCTCCTCTAACCACCCTCTGCAAGGCTTTTTTGTCAGCAGCACTGCAGCTGGAGTACCAGGTTGTGATACAAAAGGTCAGCACACTCTCAACCACGCCTCTGTAGAATGTAGTTAAGATGTTAGTGGGGAGTGATGCTTGTTTAAGCTTCCTCAGAAAGTGCAATCTCTGCTGGGCCCGTTTCACAATCCCAGTGGTGTTCCTGGACCAGGTGAGATTGTCCGAGATCTACACCCCAAGGAACTTGATGTTTTCCACTCTCTCCACTGTGGATCCGCTGTTACTGGGGGGTGTGTGCTCAGGCTGAGACCGTCTGAAATTGATGATAATCTCCTTGGTTTTGGTGACATTAAGCATCAAGTTGTTGTCACTGCACCAGCTCTCTAGGTGTTTGACCTCCTCCATGTACATTGTTTCATCATTTTTGCTTATGAGCCCCACCACTGTGGTATCATCAGCAAACTTAATGATCAGGTTCTCCTTGAATCTGGCTGCACAGTCATGTGTTAGCAGTGTAAACAGCAATGGGCTGAGCCTTGTGGGGATCCAGTGCTCAGTGTGATGGAGTCAGAAATGTTCCTGTTAGCACGGACTGACTGGTCTCTCTGTCAAGAAATCCAGAATCCAGGCCAAGCAGCGACAGTTTCTCCACTAGTCTCTACGGGCTGCTGGTATTGAATGCTGAACTGAAATCAATGTACAGGATTCTGGCATAAGTGTCTTTGTTGTCCAAGTGAGAGAGAACTGTGTGCAGTGTGGTGGATATTGCGTCCTTCGTAGAGCGATTGGGACGATAAGCAAACTGTAGAGGATCCAGCGATGAGAGGAGGCTGGCTGAGATATGAGGCTTGACAAGCCGTTCAAAACATTTCATCACTATGGGGGTCAGGGCAACGGGACAGTATCATTCAGACAGGCTACAATTGATTTCTTTGCTACAGGGATGATTGTGGAGGTTTTGAAGCATCTGGGGACAATGGCTTGACTAAGGGAGATGTTGAAAATGTCTGTCAGGACATCAGAACATTCCTTGAGCACACGTCCAGGGATGTTGTCGGGACCTCATGCTTTTCGTGGGTTAACCCTGGCAAGGGTCCTCCATGTTTGCTCTGAATCAATGATTGGAGCCGGCTGATCATATGGTAAGAAGGGACTGGCTCTCCCCCTTGCTGTAGAGTCTGATGCTTCGAAGCGTGCAAAGAATTTAAGCCTGTTAGGAAGAGAGGTGTTGCTGTCATCAGTTTTCTGCCTGATCTTGTAGTCTGTCAGAGCTTGTTATCTGTCCTAATGTATTTTAACAACTCCAACACTTCCTCTCCCTAAATATCAACATGCTCCAGAACATCAACCTCACTCATATTGTCCTCACTGCCATCAAGCTCCCTCTCATTGGTGAATACTGAAGAGAAGTATTCATTGAGGACCTCGCTCACTTCCACAGCCTCCAGGCACATCTTCCCACCTTTTTCTCTAATCGGTCCTATCTTCACTCCTGTCATCCTTTTGTTCTTCACATAATTGAAGAATGCCTTGGGGTTTTCCTTTACACTACTTGCCAAGGCCTTCTCATGCCCCCTTCTTGCTCTTCTCAGCCCCTTCTTAAGCTCCTTTCTTGCTACCCTATATTCCTCAATAGACTCATCTGATCCTTGCTTCCTAAACCTCATGTATGCTGCCTTCTTCCACCTGACTAGATTTTCCACCTCACTTATCACCCATGGTTCACTCACCTTACCATTCTTTATCTTCCTCACTGGGACAAATTTATCCCCAACATCCTGCAAGAGATCCCTAAACATCGATCACATGTCCATAGAACATAGAATAGTACAGCACATTTCAGGCCCTTCGGCCCACAATGTTGGGCCGACCCTCAAACCCTGCCTCCCATATAACCCCCCCATCTTAAATTCCTCCATATACCTGTCTAAAACATCATCCCAATTCACACCCACAAGTTCTAGCCTTATAGCCTCATAATTTGCCCTTCCCCAATTAAAAATTTTTCTGTCCTCTCTGATTCTATCCTTTTCCATGATAATGTTAAAGGCCAGGGTCATTGTCCCCCAGATGCTCACCCACTGAGAGATCTGTGACCTGACCCGGTTCATTACCTAATACTAGATCTAGTATGGCATTCCCCCAGTCAGTCTGTCAACATACTGTGACAGGAATCTGTCCTGGACACACTTGACAAACTCTGCCCTGTCTAAACAATCGGAACTAATCAGGTGCCAATCAATATTAGGGAAGTTAAAGTCACTCATGATAACAACCCTGTTATTTTTGCACCTTTCCAAAATCTGCTTCCCAATCTGCTCCTCGGTATCTCTGCTGCTACCAGGGGGCCTATAAAATACTCCGAGTAGAGTAACTGCTCCCTTCCTATTCCTGACTTCCACCCATACTAACTCAAACGAGGAGCATGCTAAATTACCCACCCTTTCTGTAGCTGTAATAGTATCCTTGACCAGAAACACCACCCCTCCTCCCCTCCTCCCCCATCCCTTTTAAAGCACTGAAATCCAGGAATATTGAGAATCCATTCCTGCCCTGGTGCCAGCCAAGTCTCTGTAATGGCCACTATGTAGCGGTGTGCTACACGCAGCGCTAGAATAACGACACGGAGTCAGTAAACTGCAGTTAAAGAAGTTAAAGAAGGGCGCGTCCCACCGCGTCCATTAACCACTGAAACGTCTGTGCGGCATTCTTTAGGCTGAATGGCATGCGGAGAAACTCAAAAAGGCCGAATGGGGTGATGAGAGCCGTTTTGGGGACGTCATCCGGATGCATCGGGATTTGATGGTATCCTCGGACGAGGTCTACCTTGGAGAAGATCCGTGCGCCGTGCAGGTTTGCTGCAAAGTCCTGAATGTGCGGCACAGGGTAGCGGTCTGGTGTGGTAGCCTCGTTCAGCCTGCAGTAGTCGCCGCACGGTCTCCAGCCCCCTGTCGCTTTGGGCACCATGTGCAGGGGGGAGGCCCATGGGCTGTCGGACCGCCGGATGATCCCCAATTCCTCCATCCTCTGGAACTCCTCCTTCGCCAGTCGGAGCTTGTCTGGAGGAAGCCTTTGAGCACGGGCATGGAGGGGTGGTCCCTGGGTCGGGATGTGGTGCTGTACGCCGTGTCGGGGCATGGCTGCCATGAACTGCGGTGCCAGAACCGATGGGAAATCCACCAGGACCCTGGTGAAGTCGTTGTCGGACAGAGTGATGGAGTCGAGGTGAGGGGCTGGCAACTGGGCTGCACCCAGGGAGAATGTCTGAAAGGTCTCGGCGTGGACCAGTCTCTTCCTGGGCAGGTCGACCAGTAGGCTGTGAGCCTGCAAAAAATCCACGCCCAGAAGCGGTTGGGCTACGGCAGCCAGAGTGAAGTCCCACGTGAACCGGCTGGAGCCGAACTGTAGCTGCACCGTACGGGTGCCGTAGGTCCTTACCATATTGCCGTTCACGGCCCTCAGGGGGGGACCCGGTGCCCTGTTGCGGGTGTCGTAACTCGTCGGAGGTAGGACGCTGATCTCGGCACCAGTGTCGACCAAAAAACGGCATCCCGACCTCTTGTCCCACACATACAGGAGGCTATCCCGATGGCCAGCCGCTGTAGCCATCAGCGGTGGCTGGCCCTGGCATTTCCTGGGAACTTGCAGGGCGGCGACAACGGCGGGCTTCTGCGCCCCACCGCTGGTGGTAGAAGCAACATTGTTCGTTGGGCTCCTCACCCCTGCCTCTGGGGTTAGCAGGCTCTGTGGCCGGGCCTGGTCTGGTTTTCGCTATTACGCTGTTACAGGAATTCTAGTGTTTCTTCTGGTGCGTCTGTGGGCTGTTCCCCAGACCCTCTTTTATCCTGACTCACAGGGTCCCAGATGTCAATCAGGTTGGGATGATGCAATCCCTCCACTAACACCCCCCCCCCCTCGGTTCATTGCCTGGGGGCTTCGATGCATCGTACAGGATTCAATACACAATTCCATCTCCAAGAGACAATAGCCGGTATCAATGGGTCTGCCTTTCGGAGGCCAGGACACATTCCAAACTCTTTGTGGATTCTGCATGTCTTTCTCTCATTTCCTGGGTCTCCTGAACTGACTCAACAGTGATCTTGCGATTCTCAAAAAGGAGGGGGCTACCCCACACCCTTCGGCCCCTCAGAGCTGTGGCACATTCGTAACACCCCCTTTCTTCAAAGCGTTTTCACCAGCGGTGAAAACGAAGTAGTACAGAGTCTTACAGGGTTTTAGAATCTAACACAATACAGAAGTGTTTTTTTCTACAGAGTAATATAGTTATACATTCAATTCAGCATCTAAACAGTTAACGATTACAGTGTCACTTCCTTTAATATCTTAACATCTTGTACCTTACTAAAGTCTTGTAGCATCAGACTTTAATTTAATAACCACCTATTTTTCTTTTTTTCCTTCAGCAAACAAAAACTAAAAGAGTTGTGATCTTAGCTTACGTGTATACTACAAAAGTTCATGAAAATACTAATCTTTATGTTGTTTTCAAACTTAACAGGCAGGCTCCCATGGGGTTGTCTTTATTGTTCACATGCTTTGTCGAAATCCCGTAAAACCGGCTTTTGCGATTTAAAAATGGCGTCCCCATTAACCCTCGCCTCTTTTCCGGTTAATTCCCATGTGGGGAGCTTGGGCCCCCTGGCAAAATAGGATTTCGTCTGTTCCTTCCATAGGAGTTATTTTATCAACAATGTGTCCCAAACTTAGACCATCTTCTGAATTTCCACCCAATTCTTTAATTTTACGCAAGTTGCTAGTTTTCTCTTCAGGACCCTTCAGGCTATTAGTTTTCAGTTAGAACTTGTCGTACAAACAGCGTTTCAAATTCTGCCTTTTCACACACACTCTGGAATAACAATAGCGTGTGGGGCCCCGTCACCTTCCAACTCAACCTGTAAGTGATCCGCAGGCTTTGTGGTATCACACCATTGTCTCTGTAGCCTGGTGGCTGCCTTTGATATCAGTCCAGCCTTTAAATTTTCTTCATTTAATTTGGGAACTATATATTTCCCATTTCCTTCAATAATAATATTCATCTCCCCACTTTTGGTCTCCGCATTAACTTTTAACACACCTTCGAGCACAAACACCTGGGAACTCTCACTTCCCACTATTACCAAGGTTAACCCTTTCTTCCCTGAACCAAGTCTATCTGACCCACAAGGACTGCATTCCTTTTCAACTGAATCAAATACCTCAGACTTTTTCTGAGCTCCATTACTAGGTTCAGTACCACATGCATCCACATCTTGGACACACTCAAACGGGACATTTGCCTCTTCCAGGCTTTCAATACCCGTACCCGGTCCAAATTCTAAATTCCCCTGGTCCTCCCAGCTACTCTCTGGGCAACTCCCTTCCGGAGTAAACTCAACCCCGCAGGCTGAAACAACCTCATCTGCCAACCCAGCAGACTTCTTCAAGGTAAGGGCACCCTTTTCATCTAGGACTGCCCTCAGTTCATTATCGGGAACACCTTTAGAATTTTCAACTTCTTCAAACAGTTCTGCCAAACTAGGCAGATCATCCATGTCCAACTCTGGACCTTTTAACAGCTCTATCTGTTACTCATCTTTATTTTCTGCATGCGGGATAGATCTTGGAATCTATGGGCGGGGCTGCAACACTGACCGGCCAGCTTGTCAGCGTCATTACTGACCAAACTTTATCACCGGCTAAATCGTTACCAGGAAGGACGTCCGCGTCAGTTCTCGGGAATTCTGATCGCACCCCTATTTCAACTGGTCCAGACACTAGCTCACAATCCATGATGATCCTATGCAAGGATCATATTTCCGTCCCTTTGCCTATTCCTTTTACAGCTACCATTCTCGTCTTGCGACCAATCTCTAGTACCTTATTGCTGATCAATGATAGTTCAGCCCCCGTGTCTTTCCAGATCCGTACTGGAACTGGTGTGTCTCCCTCCCTCACAGACACGGTTCCATTTGACATACAAGTCTCAGACCCTTCTCGTACTCTGTCTACCCAGGGCTCTCTTGTCGATTTACTGATTATCACGGCACATCCGATAGGGACCGTGGCTTTCCCTTTTCCTGTCTCCTTTCTCGGAGCAAAGCACCTAGATGCAGTATGTCCCCCCTTTCCACAATTAAAACAGGTCAAGACCGGAAATCTCTGGCTGTCTGGCCTTTCCCCCTCAATCTTACCACTAGCTCCCGGCGGGACCTCTGCCTCAGCCGGCGGGCTTTCTCTGTTGTTCCCATGGTCTCTCTGGGAACTTTTATTTGAGGAAAACTTTGTCTTGTGGGTTAGGGCATATTCATCTGCGAACCTAGCAAATTCTGAGATGGATTTATTCAGCTTCTCATTCAAATACATTCGGATATCCTCCGAAACAAAACCTTTAAATTCCTCAATCAGAATTAACTCCCTGAGATGCCAATAATCCTCGTCCACTATTTCCGCTGTACACCAACGGTCCAAGAGCACACCCTTCTCATAGGCAAACTCGGTATACATCTGATTCCCCCCTTTCTTTAAAGTTCTGAACTTTTGTCTATACGCTTCAGGTACTAGCTCATAACTCCGGAGAATGGCCGCCTTTACTCTGTCATAACTCTCCGCCTCTTCCTCCTCCATGGACAACGCCGCATATGCCCGTTGTGCCTTCCCTTTTAACACACTTTGTAACGACGCCACCCACTGCTCTTTGGGCCACTTCTGATTCACTGCCACCTTTTCAAAAAGCAAGAAATAACTATCAACATCCGTCTCCTCAAACGGAGGAACTAACCTCAACTCCCGACTAACATCAAACCGCTCCTCTCGGTCTGACCCTTGATCTCTTCGCCCTTGCCTTAACTTCTCCATCTCCAAGTCATGTTTCCTTTGTTTCTCTGCCTCCTTCTCCTTCTCGGCCCTCTCTTTCCCTTTCTCAGCTGCTTCCAGCTGTTTTAACTGAATTTCATGCTCTCTTTGTTTCTCAGCTCTTTCCTGCTCCCGTTTCACCTCTAACTCCTTTAGCTGGAGCGCATGCTCCCTTTGTTTCTCGGCCCTTTCTTTCTCCTTCTCAGCTGCTTTAACTTAATTGCATGTTCCAAGCTTAATTTCTCCAACTCTAACTGAGTCGTCCCACTAGCTGGTACCTTTTCAGGGATATTTTCCAATACCTCAGCTGCAAACACATTCTTCCCAATATAATACTGAGTTATTGCCCTTCGCATCTCCCCGCTTTTTCATGGACAACCTCACCTCTGCGAGGTTTAGCCCTTTTGCCAGATTTATCAAGTCCGATTTGGTGGCCAAATCGGTTTTCTAGCGTCGGGTTTTCTATAAGTTCATCCACGTCCATCTTTGCTGGCTTCCCGTCTGGCTACCCTCATAACCAGATCCAAGTTTGGACTTACAAGCCCAATTCACTGGTCTCCCAATTTGATTTCAAATCCCGAAACGAGAACCCCAACTGTTACGTACCCTGTAACTGGGTCACTTACCAGCAAAGATAGAGAGGTCCGTTGAAGTCTGATGGTACTATTTTGAACAGTATTTATTGATAAAATACACAAAAATAATATCAATGCAAACATACAGATAATATACATCGTCAATACTAAATCTAAATGCGCGGGTATAATAATAATCAATAAGAAATAGCTCTATCGTTGTCTAGGGGATAATGTATTGTCCGATGGAAATATAAAAGTCACTTTAGTTCAGTCAAGCTGTAGGCTGCAGCCTTCATTGGTTGGAGAGAAAGACGGAGGTTTAACTTGCCCATTCCTTTTATGATGTCAATCCTTCGCGAGTCGTTGGAGACTGGTTTCCCCTTTGTGGTTAGCTAAAGCCGTGCTTCCGTGGCAAGACCCACCAATTCTGTGACAAATGGAAAGGGATGCATGTGGGCTGTTGCCACCAGCTTTCGCTATTACGCTGTTACAGGAGTTCTAGTGTTTCTTCTGGTGCGTCTGTGGGCTGTTCCCACAGACCCTCTTTTATCCTGACTCACAGGGTCTCAGATGTCAATCAGGTTGGGATGATGCAATCCCTCCACCAACCCCCCCTCGGTTCATTGCCTGGGGGCTTCGATGCATCGTACAGGATTCAATTCACAATTCCGTCTCCAAGAGACAATAGCCGGTATCAATGGGTCTGCCTTTCGGAGGCCAGGACACATTCCAAACTCTTTGTGGATTCTGCATGTCTTTCTCTCATTTCCTGGGTCTCCTGAACTGACTCAACAGTGATCTTGCGATTCTCAAAAAGGAGGGGGCTACCCCGCACCCTTCGGCCCCTCAGAGCTGTGGCACATTCGTAACACCACAACTACATCATAATTCCATGTATGTATCCAAGCTCTCAGTTCATCACCTTTGTTCCTGATGCTTCTTGCATTGGAGTACACACACTTTAGCCCTTCTACCTTACTACCTTTACACCCTTTATTCCGTTTTGCTTTCCTCAAAGCCTCTCTGTATGTTAGATCTGGCTTTACTCCATGCACTATACTTGCAGCTCTCGCATGACCTTTATCCTCCTCCACCTCACTATCTGCTGTAACACTCTGGTTCCTCTCCCACTGCAAATCTAGTTTAAACTCCCTGGAGCAGCACTAGCAAACCTTCCCGCAAGGATATTAGTCCGCCTCCAGTTCAGGTGCAACCCGTCCCATTGGAACAGGTCTCACCTTCCCTGGAACAAGGCCCAACTGTCCAGAAGCATGAAGCCCTCCCTCCTGCACCAACTCCTTAGCCACACATTTAGCTGCATTATCTTCCTATTTCTAGCCTCACTAGCACGTGGCACGGGTAGCAATCCTGATATTGCAACGCTGGAGGTCCTGCCCTTCAACTTTGCCCCTAACTCCCTGAACTCTCTTTGCAGGACCTCCTCACTCTTCCTACCCATGTCATTGGTCCCTACATGGACCACGACATCTGGTTGCTCACCCTCCCTCTTGAGAATACTGAGAACTGGATCCGAGATATCGCAGACCCTGGCACCAGGGAGGCAACAGATCATCTGGGATTCTCGATCTCTTCCACAGAACCTCTTATCTGTCCCCCTAACTATCGAATCCCCTATCACTACTGCTCTCCTCTTTTCCCTCCTTCCCTTCTGAGCTGAGGGTCCAGTCTCAGTGCCAGAGACGCAACCACTGCAACTTGTCCCTGGTAGGTCATCCCCACCAACAGTATCCAAAACAGTATACTTATTGTTGATGGGAACGGCCACAGGGGTGCTCTGCTCTTCCTGTCTATTCCCCTTCCCTCTCCTGACTGTCACCCAGCAACTGGTCTCCTGACTCCTAGGGGTGACTATCTCCCTGAAACTCCTGTCTATTTCTGCCCCTGCCTCCCGAATGATCCGGTTCATCCAGTTTCAGATCCCTAACTCGGTTTGTCAGGATCTGCAGCTGGATGCACCTTTTGCAGGTGTAGTCATCAGGGGCAATTGTTCTTGCCCTGACTTCCAACATACTGCAAACAGAGCACTCGACTGCCCTAACTGCTGTCTCCATTACCTATTCCTAAGTTAATTAGAGTTATTAAAGGAACTTACCTGGCCTTGCCTAACTGGGAGCAAGCTCGTCCTCAGCCTCTGCTTGTCAAAGCCTTCCTACTCTGTCTCCCAGACAGACAGACATATTTTATTGATCCCGAGGGAAACTGGGTTTCGTTACAGTCGCACCAAGAATAGCGTAGAAATATAGCAATATAAAACCATAAATAATTAAATAATGATAAGTAAATTATTCCAGGACCAGCCTATTGGCTCGGGGTGTCTGACACTCCGAGGGAGGAGTTGTAAAGTTTGATGGCCACAGGCAGGAATGACTTCCTATGACGCTCAGTGTTGCATCTCGGTGGAATGAGTCTCTGGCTGAATGTACTCCTGTGCCTAATCAGTACTTTATGGAGTGGATGGGAGTCATTGTCCAAGATGGCATGCAACTTGGACAGCATCCTCTTTTCAGACACCACCGTCAGAGAGTCCAGTTCCACCCCCACAACATCACTGGCCTTACGAATGAGTTTGTTGATTCTGTTGGTGTCTGCTACCCTCAGCCTGCTGCCCCAGCACACAACAGCAAACATGATAGTACTGGCCACCACAGCCTCGTAGAACATCGTCCGGCAGATGTTAAAGGACGTCAGTCTCCTCAGGAAGTAGAGACGGCTCTGACCCTTCTTGTAGACAGCCTCAGTGTTCTTTGACCAGTCCACTTTATTGTCAATACGTATCGGCAGGTATTTGTAATCCTCCACCATGTCCACACTGACCTCTTGAATGGAAACAGGGGTCACTGGTGCCAGCCCTCCTCAGGTCCACCACCAGCTCCTTAGTCTTTTTCACATTAAGCTGCAGATGATTCTGCTCCCACCATGTGACAAAGTTTCCCACCGTAGCCCCGTACTCCGCCTCATCTCCCTTGCTGATGCATCCAACTATGGCAGAGTCATCAGAAATCTTCTGAAGATGGCAAAACTCTGTGTTGTAGTTGAAGTCCGAGGTGCAGATGGTGAAGAGAAAGGGAGACAGGACAGTCCACTGTGGAGCCCCAGTGCTGCTGACCACTCTGTCTGACACACAGTGTTGCAAGCGCACGTACTGTGGTCTGCCAGTCAGGGCACTCCCACTACTCAGTCCCCCGCGACAACGTCACCCATCTGTTAATTTGTTCGCTTTTTAAACTCTGGGGCTGACTTTCACATGTTTGCGCAGTTGTACCCCGTTCAAATTGCAGAAGAAATAACGACAAGACACGTCTCTACTGGTACCATACCCCGGTGTTAGACAGTGACAGACCCGTCCCCACCGGTACCATACCCTGGTGTTATACAGTGACAGACCCGTCCCCACCGGTACCGTACCCCGGTGTTACCCAGTGACAGACCCGTCCCCACCGGTACCGTACCCCGGTGTTACCCAGTGACAGACCCGTCCCCACCGGTACCGTACCCCGGTGTTACACAGTGACAGACCCGGCCCCACCGGTACCGTACCCCTGTGTTATACAGTGACAGACCCGTCCCCACCGGTACCATGCCCCTGTGTTATACAGTGACGGATCCGTCCCCACCGGTACCGTACCCCGGTGTTACACAGTGACAGACCCGTCCCCACCGGTACCGTACCCCTGTGTTATACAGTGACAGACCCGTCCCCACCGGTACCGTACCCCTGTGTTATACAGTGACGGACCCGTCCCCACCGGTACTGTACCCTGGTGTTATACAGTGACGGACCCGTCCCCACCGGTACAGTATCCTGGTGTTACACAGTGACAGACCCGTCCCCACCGGTACCGTACCCCTGTGTTATACAGAGACAGACTCCTCCCCACTGGTACCGTACCCCGGTGTTATACAGTGACAGACCCGTCCCCACCGGTACCGTACCCCTGTGTTATACAGAGACAGACTCCAACCCACCGGTACAGTAACCCGGTGTTACACAGTGACAGACCCTTTCCCACCGGTACCATACCCTGGTGTTATACAGTGACAGACCAGTCTGCACCGGTACCGTACCCCGGTGATATACAGTGACAGACCAGTCCCCACCGGTACCGTACCCCGGTGATATACAGTGACAGACCAGTCCCCACCGGTACCGTACCCCGCTGATATACAGTGACAGACCCGTCCCCACCGGTACCGTACCCCAGTGTTATACAGTGACCGACCCGTCCCTACCAGTACCGTACCCCGCTGATATACAGTGACAGACCTGTCCCCACCGGTACCGTACCCCAGTGTTACACAGTGACAGACCCGTCCCCACCTGTACCGTACCCCGCTGATATACAGTGACAGACCCGTCCCCACCGGTACCGTACCCCAGTGTTATACAGTGACCGACCCGTCCCTACCGGTACCGTACTCCGGTGTTACACAGTGACAGACCCGTCCCCACCTGTACCGCACCCCAGTGATATACAGTGACAGACCAGTCCCCACCGGTACCATACTCCGGTGTTACACAGTGACAGACACGTCCCCACCGGTACCGTACCCCGGTGTTACCCAGTGACAGACCCGTCCCCCGGTGTTACACAGTGACAGACCCGTCCCCACCGGTACCGTACCCCGGTGATATACAGTGACAGACCCGTCCCCACCGGTACCGTACCCCGGTGTTACAGAGTGACAGACCCATCCCCACCGGTACCGTACCCCGGTGTTATACAGTGACAGATCCTTCCCCACCGGTACCGTACCCCGGTGTTACCCAGTGACAGACCCGTCCCCACTGGTACCGAACCCCGGTGTTATACAGTGACAGACCAGTCTGCACCGGTACCGTACCCCGGTGTTACACAGTGACAGACCCGTCCCCACCGGTACCGTACCCCGCTGATATACAGTGACAGACCTGTCCCCACCGGTACCGTACCCCAGTGTTATACAGTGACAGACCCATCCCTACTAGTACCGTACCCCGGTGTTACACAGTGACAGACCCGTCCCCACTGGTACCGTACCCCGGTGCTATACAGTGACAGACCAGACCCTACCGGTACCGTACCCCTGTGTTACACAGTGACAGACCCGTCCCCACTGGTACCGTACCCCGGTGCTATACAGTGACAGACCAGACCCTACCGGTACCGTACCCCTGTGTTACACAGTGACAGACCCGTCACCACCGGGACCGTACCCTGGTGTTGTACAGTGACAGACCCATCCCCACTGGTATCGTACCCCGGTGTTATACTGCGACAGACCCGTCCCCACCGGTACTGTACCCCAGTGTTATGCAGTGACAGACCCGCCCGCACCGGTACCATACCCCGGTGTTACACAGTGACAGACCCGTCCCCACCGGTACCGTATCCCGGTGTTATACAGTGACAGACCCGCCCCCACCAGGACCGTACCCCGGTGTTACAGAGTGACAGACCCATCCCCACCGGTACCGTACCCCGGTGTTATACAGTGACAGATCCTTCCCCACCGGTACCGTACCCCGGTGTTACCCAGTGACAGACCCGTCCCCACTGGTACCGAACCCCGGTGTTATACAGTGACAGACCAGTCTGCACCGGTACCGTACCCCGGTGTTACACAGTGACAGACCCGTCCCCACCGGTACCGTACCCCGCTGATATACAGTGACAGACCTGTCCCCACCGGTACCGTACCCCAGTGTTATACAGTGACAGACCCATCCCTACTAGTACCGTACCCCGGTGTTACACAGTGACAGACCCGTCCCCACTGGTACCGTACCCCGGTGCTATACAGTGACAGACCAGACCCTACCGGTACCGTACCCCTGTGTTACACAGTGACAGACCCGTCCCCACTGGTACCGTACCCCGGTGCTATACAGTGACAGACCAGACCCTACCGGTACCGTACCCCTGTGTTACACAGTGACAGACCCGTCACCACCGGGACCGTACCCTGGTGTTGTACAGTGACAGACCCATCCCCACTGGTATCGTACCCCGGTGTTATACTGCGACAGACCCGTCCCCACCGGTACTGTACCCCAGTGTTATGCAGTGACAGACCCGCCCGCACCGGTACCATACCCCGGTGTTACACAGTGACAGACCCGTCCCCACCGGTACCGTATCCCGGTGTTATACAGTGACAGACCCGCCCCCACCAGGACCGTACCCCGGTGTTATACAGTGACAGACCCGTCCCCACCGGTACCGTACCCCGGTGCTATACAGTGACAGACCCGTCCCCACCGGTACCGTACCCCGGTGCTATACAGTGACAGACCAGACCCTACCGGTACCGTACCCCTGTGTTACACAGTGACAGACCCGTCCCCACCGGTACCGTACCCCGGTGCTATACAGTGACAGACCAGACCCTACCGGTACCGTACCCCTGTGTTACACAGTGACAGACCCGTCACCACCGGGACCGTACCCCGGTGTTGTACAGTGACAGACCCATCCCCACTGGTATCGTACCCCGGTGTTATACTACGACAGACCCGTCCCCACCGGTACTGTACCCCAGTGTTATGCAGTGACAGACCCGCCCGCACCGGTACCGTACCCCGGTGTTACACAGTGACAGACCCGTCCCCACCGGTACCGTATCCCGGTGTTATACAGTGACAGACCTGCCCCCACCTGTACTGTACCCCTGTGTTACACAGTGACAGACCCGTCACCACCGGTACTGTACCCCTGTGTTACACAGTGACAGACACGTCCCCACCGGTACCGTACCCCGGTGTTACCCAGTGACAGACCAGTCTGCACCGGTACCGTACCCCGGTGTTACACAGTGACAGACCCGTCCCCACCGGTACCGTACCCCGCTGATATACAGTGACAGACCTGTCCCCACCGGTACCGTACCCCAGTGTTATACAGTGACAGACCCTTCCCTACTAGTACCGTACCCCGGTGTTACACAGTGACAGACCCGTCCCCACTGGTACCGTACCCCGGTGCTATACAGTGACAGACCCGTCCCCACCGGTACCGTACCCCGCTGATATACAGTGACAGACCTGTCCCCACCGGTACCGTACCCCAGTGTTATACAGTGACAGACCCATCCCTACTAGTACCGTACCCCGGTGTTACACAGTGACAGACCCGTCCCCACTGGTACCGTACCCCGGTGCTATACAGTGACAGACCAGACCCTACCGGTACCGTACCCCTGTGTTACACAGTGACAGACCCGTCCCCACCGGTACCGTACCCCGGTGCTATACAGTGACAGACCAGACCCTACCGGTACCGTACCCCTGTGTTACACAGTGACAGACCCGTCACCACTGGGACCGTACCCTGGTGTTGTACAGTGACAGACCCATCCCCACTGGTATCGTACCCCGGTGTTATACTGCGACAGACCCGTCCCCACCGGTACTGTACCCCAGTGTTATGCAGTGACAGACCCGCCCGCACCGGTACCATACCCCGGTGTTACACAGTGACAGACCCGTCCCCACCGGTACCGTATCCCGGTGTTATACAGTGACAGACCCGCCCCCACCAGGACCGTACCCCGGTGTTATACAGTGACAGACCCGTCCCCACCGGTACCGTACCCCGGTGCTATACAGTGACAGACCCGTCCCCACCGGTACCGTACCCCGGTGCTATACAGTGACAGACCAGACCCTACCGGTACCGTACCCCTGTGTTACACAGTGACAGACCCGTCCCCACCGGTACCGTACCCCGGTGCTATACAGTGACAGACCAGACCCTACCGGTACCGTACCCCTGTGTTACACAGTGACAGACCCGTCACCACCGGGACCGTACCCCGGTGTTGTACAGTGACAGACCCATCCCCACTGGTATCGTACCCCGGTGTTATACTGCGACAGACCCGTCCCCACCGGTACTGTACCCCAGTGTTATGCAGTGACAGACCCGCCCGCACCGGTACCATACCCCGGTGTTACACAGTGACAGACCCGTCCCCACCGGTACCGTATCCCGGTGTTATACAGTGACAGACCCGCCCCCACCTGTACTGTACCCCTGTGTTACACAGTGACAGACCCGTCACCACCGGTACTGTACCCCTGTGTTACACAGTGACAGACCCGTCCCCACCGGTACCGTACCCCGGTGTTATACAGTGACAGCCCCGTCCCCACCGGTACCATCCCCCGGTGTTATACAGTGACAGACCAGACCCTACTGGTACCGTACCCCGGTGCTATACAGTGACAGACCAGACCCTACCGGTACCGTACCCCTGTGTTACACAGTGACAGACCCGTCACCACCGGGACCGTACCCTGGTGTTGTACAGTGACAGACCCATCCCCACTGGTATCGTACCCCGGTGTTATACAGCGACAGACCCGTCCCCACCGGTACTGTACCCCAGTGTTATGCAGTGACAGACCCGCCCGCACCGGTACCATACCCCGGTGTTACACAGTGACAGACCCGTCCCCACCGGTACCGTATCCCGGTGTTATACAGTGACAGACCCGCCCCCACCAGGACCGTACCCCGGTGTTATACAGTGACAGACCCGTCCCCACCGGTACCGTACCCCGGTGCTATACAGTGACAGACCCGTCCCCACCGGTACCGTACCCCGGTGCTATACAGTGACAGACCAGACCCTACCGGTACCGTACCCCTGTGTTACACAGTGACAGACCCGTCACCACCGGGACCGTACCCCGGTGTTGTACAGTGACAGACCCATCCCCACTGGTATCGTACCCCGGTGTTATACTGCGACAGACCCGTCCCCACCGGTACTGTACCCCAGTGTTATGCAGTGACAGACCCGCCCGCACCGGTACCATACCCCCGTGTTACACAGTGACAGACCCGTCCCCACCGGTACTGTACCCCAGTGTTATGCAGTGACAGACCCGCCCGCACCGGTACCATACCCCGGTGTTACACAGTGACAGACCCGTCCCCACCGGTACCGTATCCCGGTGTTATACAGTGACAGACCCGCCCCCACCTGTACTGTACCCCTGTGTTACACAGTGACAGACCCGTCACCACCGGTACTGTACCCCTGTGTTACACAGTGACAGACCCGTCCCCACCGGTATCGTACCCCGGTGTTATACAGCGACAGACCCGTCCCCACCGGTACCGTACCCCGGTGTTATACAGCGACAGACCCGTCCCCACCGGTACCGTACCCCGGTGTTATACAGTGACAGCCCCGTCCCCACCGGTACCATCCCCCGGTGTTATACAGTGACAGACCTGTACCGTACCCCGGTTTTACACTGGGACACACCTGTCCCTCCGTTGCCGTACCCCGATGTTACACTGGGACAGTGTGCGTATTGCACCCACCTGCATACAGATGGTAGAACGGCCACCACAGTGCGCTGTTGGGAATGTAGGTCATCAGCGAAGCCGCGTAGCCCCGGTAAAAGCCCCTCAGTCCATCCAGCCGGAATATCTGCAGCATCACATCCTTGGTGTGGCCCATGAAAAGCCGCCGGGCGGGGGCAGCCCCCCCCCTGTCCGGTAGCTGGAAGCGCCCCATGGCCTGGCCCTGGACCATCAGGTGCTGCGAGATGATGTCGATGGGGACCGTGATGCTCTGTGCCACCAGCGAGGCCGAACCGCCCGCGATCACCGACTTGATCACGTTGCTGTTGTTGTACTGCGCCACGTACTTGCGGGTCAGCTCGTAGGTGGTGACGTAGCACTGGCCAGAGATGAGGGTGAAGGTGTTGACCAGGAAGCCACGGTACAGGCCCGATATTCCTTCTGCCTGCAGGATTTTGGCGAAGGCGTCGAAGGTTCCCGTGTACAGGCGCTTGCCCTTCTGGACCTGCAGGCGGGTGCGGATGAGGGTGAAGGGGTAAATGCTCAGGCGGATGCCCATGGTCATCAGCACACCAAAGATGTAGAACTTGCGCTTGTCCAGGTCCTCCCACTCGATGATCTGGATGTTACGCTTGTTCTCCATGGTCAGCTCCACCTGGTCCAGGCACCTGGGGAGAGAGGGCGCAGGGGGTTCAATGGATCTACGATTCCTCAAACTGGGAAGGAGGCAGGGAGCAGAACCTGGACTGCAGGAAGACCTCCCCCCGCCCCCCCCCCCGATGCCATCTTTACCCCCCACAGTGACTGGGCCCTCTGCATCCATCCCTCCCCACTAATCACCCCCCCCCCAGTACATACCCCGGCAAACAGCAGAAATGTTACACCTGCCCATTCGCCACCTCGCCCACCTTTGTTCATTGCCCCAGTCTCTCCAGGCGAGGCATCACTTCACCTGCCAATCTGTTGGGGTCGTCTGTAGCATCCTCTCGATGCGGCCTCGACAGTGGTAAGACCCGTTATAAACTTGGGAACACTTCATTCAGCACCTCGCTCCATCGCAAAAACCATTCCTATTCCCACTTCCAATCCAACAAGTCAGGCCACGGCCTGCTCTTTTCACAGGGTGAAGCCACTCTCACTGAGGAGCAACACTCCAGATTCAGTCCAGGCAGCCTCCAACCAGATGGCATGAGCTTTGATTTCTCTCCCAGCAGTGTTTTGGTACCCCCTCTTCCTCTATTCCAAAACACTGTCCTCATTCCACCTCTCTTCACCAGCTAATCACCTCACTTGGGTCCCTTTCTCCCACAGTCCACTGCACTGTCCTAGCAGATTCCTTTCTCTCCAACACACGTGTCACCTTCCAATAGTCTCACCGTTTTATCCTCCCATTGAAGAGGAGTCTTGGCCCAAAATATCAAAGGTTTATTCATTTCCGTTGATGCTGTCTGATGTACTGAGACCCCACAATATTTCGCTGTGTGGCTCTGGATCCTTTGTCTTTTTGACAAGTCAAACCTATCGTGTTTCAGCACGACACTACACAATAACATCACAGTACCTTACACCAGGGCAAGAGTCACAGACACATCCCCATACCACAGTACCCCAGTGTTACACAGTGACAGACCCATCCCCACCAGTACCATACCCCGATGTTACACAGTGACAGACCCGTCCCCATCAGTACCATACCCCGGTGTTATACAGTGACAGACCCGTCCCCACTGGTACCGTACCCCGGTGTTACACAGTGACAGACCCGTCCCCACCGGTACCGTACCCTGCTGTTACACAGTGACAGACCCGTCCCCACTGGTACCGTATCCCAGTGTTACACAGTGACAGACCCGTCCCCACCGGTACCATACCCCGGTGTTACACAGTGACAGACCCGTCCCCACCGGTACCGTACCCCGGTGTTACACAGTGACAGACCCGTCCCCACCGGTACCGTACCCCGGTGTTACACAGTGACAGACCCGTCCCCACCGGTACCGTACCCCGGTGTTACACAGTGACAGACCCGTCCTCACTGGTACCGTATCCCAGTGTTACACAGTGACAGACCCGTTCCCACCGGTACCGTATCCCGGTGTTACACAGTGACAGACCCGTCTCCACCGGTACCGTACCCCGGTGTTACACAGTGACAGACCCGTACCCCTGTGTTACACAGTGACAGACCCGTACCCCGGTGTTACACAGTGACAGACCCGTACCCCGGTGTTACACAGTGACAGACCCGTCCTCACCGGTACCGTACCCCAGTGTTATACAGTGACAGACTCGTCCTCACCGGTACCGCACCCCGGTGTTACACAGTGACAGACCCGTCCCCACCAGTACCGTACCCCGGTGTTACACAGTGACAGACCCGTCCCCCGGTGTTACACAGTGACAGACCCGTACCCCTGTGTTACACAGTGACAGACCCGTACCCCGGTGTTACACAGTGACAGACCCGTACCCCTGTGTTACAGAGTGACAGACCCGTACCCCTGTGTTACACAGTGACAGACCCGTCCCCCTGTGTTACACAGTGACAGACCCGTACCCCTGTGTTACACAGTGACAGACCCCTACCCCGGTGTTACACAGTGAGAGACCCGTACTCCTGTGTTACACAGTGACAGACCCGTACCCCTGTGTTACACAGTGACAGACCCGTACCCCGGTGTTACACAGTGACAGACCCGTACCCCTGTGTTACAGAGTGACAGACCCGTACCCCGGTGTTACACAGTGACAGACCCGTCCCCCTGTGTTACAGTGACAGACCCGTACCCCTGTGTTACACAGTGACAGACCCGTACCCCTGTGTTACACAGTGACAGACCCGTACCCCTGTGTTATACAGTGACAGACCCGTACCCCTGTGTTACACAGTGACAGACCCGTACCCCTGTGTTACACAGTGACAGACCCGTCCCCCTGTGTTACACAGTGACAGACCCGTACCCCGGTGTTACACAGTGACAGACCCGTCCCCCTGTGTTACACAGTGACAGACCCGTACCCCTGTGTTACACAGTGACAGACCCGTCCCCCTGTGTTACACAGTGACAGACCCGTACCCCGGTGTTACACAGTGACAGACCCGTACCCCTGTGTTACACAGTGACAGACGCGTCCCCCTGTGTTACACAGTGACAGACCCGTACCCCTGTGTTACACAGTGACAGACCCGTACCCCGGTGTTACACAGTGACAGACCCGTCCCCACCAGTACCGTACCCCGGTGTTACACAGTGACAGACCCGTCCCCCGGTATTACACAGTGACAGACCCGTCCCCACCGGTACCGTACCCCTGTGTTATACAGTGACAGACCCGTACCCCTGTGTTATACAGTGACAGACCCGTACCCCTGTGTTACACAGTGACAGACCCGTACCCCGGTGTTACACAGTGACAGACCCGTACCCCTGTGTTACAGAGTGACAGACCCGTACCCCTGTGTTACACAGTGACAGACCCGTCCCACTGTGTTACACAGTGACAGACCCGTACCCCTGTGTTACACAGTGACAGACCCGTCCCCCGGTGTTACACAGTGACAGACCCGTACCCCGGTGTTACACAGTGACAGACCCGTCCTCACCGGTACCGTACCCCAGTGTTATACAGTGACAGACCCGTCCTCACCGGTACCGCACCCCGGTGTTACACAGTGACAGACCCGTCCCCACCAGTACCGTACCCCGGTGTTACACAGTGACAGTCCCGTCCCCCTGTATTACACAGTGACAGACCCGTCCCCACCGGTACCGTACCCCGGTGTTACACAGTGACAGACCCGTCCCCCGGTGTTATATAGTGACAGACCCGTCCCCGCCGGTACCGTACCCCGGTGTTGTACAGTGACAGACCCGTACCCACCGGTACCGTACCCCGGTGTTACACAGTGACAGACCCGTACCCGTGTTACACAGTGACAGACCCGTACCCCGGTGTTACACAGTGACAGACCCGTACCCCGGTGTTACACAGTGACAGACCCGTCCTCACCGGTACCGTACCCCAGTGTTATACAGTGACAGACTCGTCCTCACCGGCACCGCACCCCGGTGTTACACAGTGACAGACCCGTCCCCACCAGTACCGTACCCCGGTGTTACACAGTGACAGACCCGTCCCCCGGTGTTATATAGTGACAGACCCGTCCCCACCGGTACCGTACCCCGGTGTTGTACAGTGACAGACCCGTACCCCGGTGTTACACAGTGACAGACCCGTACCCCTGTGTTACACAGTGACAGACCCGTACCCCGGTGTTACACAGTGACAGACCCGTACCCCTGTGTTACACAGTGACAGACCCGTACCCCGGTGTTACACAGTGACAGACCCGTCCCCCTGTGTTACACAGTGACAGACCCGTACCCCTGTGTTACACAGTGACAGACCCCTACCCCGGTGTTACACAGTGACAGACCCGTCCCCCTGTGTTACACAGTGACAGACCCGTACCCCTGTGTTACACAGTGACAGACCCCTACCCCGGTGTTACACAGTGACAGACCCGTCCCCCTGTGTTACACAGTGACAGACCCGTACCCCTGTGTTACACAGTGACAGACCCGTACCCCCTGTGTTACACAGTGACAGACCCGTACCCCGGTGTTACACAGTGACAGACCCGTCCCCCTGTGTTACACAGTGACAGACCCGTACCCCGGTGTTACACAGTGACAGACCCGTCCCCCGGTGTTACACAGTGACAGACCCGTACCCGTGTTACACAGTGACAGACCCGTACCCCGGTGTTACACAGTGACCGACCCGTACCCCTGTGTTACACAGTGACAGACCCGTCCCCCTGTGTTACACAGTGACAGACCCGTACCCCGGTGTTACACAGTGACAGACCCGTCCCCCTGTGTTACACAGTGACAGACCCGTCCCCCGGTGTTACACAGTGACAGACCCGTACCCCCTGTGTTACACAGTGACAGACCCGTCCCCCGGTGTTACACAGTGACAGACCCGTCCCCCGGTGTTACACAGTGACAGACCCGTACCCCTGTGTTACACAGTGACAGACCCGTACCCCGGTGTTACACAGTGACAGACCCGTCCCCCGGTGTTACACAGTGACAGACCCGTACCCCTGTGTTACACAGTGACAGACCCGTACCCCGGTGTTACACAGTGACAGACCCGTACCCCTGTGTTACACAGTGACAGACCCGTACCCCGGTGTTACACAGTGACAGACCCGTACCCCTGTGTTACACAGTGACAGACCCGTACCCCTGTGTTACACAGTGACAGACCCGTACCCCGGTGTTACACAGTGACAGACCCGTCCTCACCGGTACCGTACCCCAGTGTTATACAGTGACAGACTCGTCCTCACCGGTACCGCACCCCGGTGTTACACAGTGACAGACCCGTCCCCACCAGTACCGTACCCCGGTGTTACACAGTGACAGACCCGTCCCCCGGTGTTACACAGTGACAGACCCGTACCCCTGTGTTACACAGTGACAGACCCGTACCCCGGTGTTACACAGTGACAGACCCGTACCCCTGTGTTACAGAGTGACAGACCCGTACCCCTGTGTTACACAGTGACAGACCCGTCCCCCTGTGTTACACAGTGACAGACCCGTACCCCTGTGTTACACAGTGACAGACCCCTACCCCGGTGTTACACAGTGAGAGACCCGTACTCCTGTGTTACACAGTGACAGACCCGTACCCCTGTGTTACACAGTGACAGACCCGTACCCCGGTGTTACACAGTGACAGACCCGTACCCCTGTGTTACAGAGTGACAGACCCGTACCCCGGTGTTACACAGTGACAGACCCGTCCCCCTGTGTTACACAGTGACAGACCCGTACCCCTGTGTTACACAGTGACAGACCCGTACCCCTGTGTTACACAGTGACAGACCCGTACCCCTGTGTTATACAGTGACAGACCCGTACCCCTGTGTTACACAGTGACAGACCCGTACCCCTGTGTTACACAGTGACAGACCCGTCCCCCTGTGTTACACAGTGACAGACCCGTACCCCGGTGTTACACAGTGACAGACCCGTCCCCCTGTGTTACACAGTGACAGACCCGTACCCCTGTGTTACACAGTGACAGACCCGTCCCCCTGTGTTACACAGTGACAGACCCGTACCCCGGTGTTACACAGTGACAGACCCGTACCCCTGTGTTACACAGTGACAGACGCGTCCCCCTGTGTTACACAGTGACAGACCCGTACCCCTGTGTTACACAGTGACAGACCCGTACCCCGGTGTTACACAGTGACAGACCCGTCCCCACCAGTACCGTACCCCGGTGTTACACAGTGACAGACCCGTCCCCCGGTATTACACAGTGACAGACCCGTCCCCACCGGTACCGTACCCCTGTGTTATACAGTGACAGACCCGTACCCCTGTGTTATACAGTGACAGACCCGTACCCCTGTGTTACACAGTGACAGACCCGTACCCCGGTGTTACACAGTGACAGACCCGTACCCCTGTGTTACAGAGTGACAGACCCGTACCCCTGTGTTACACAGTGACAGACCCGTCCCACTGTGTTACACAGTGACAGACCCGTACCCCTGTGTTACACAGTGACAGACCCGTCCCCCGGTGTTACACAGTGACAGACCCGTACCCCGGTGTTACACAGTGACAGACCCGTCCTCACCGGTACCGTACCCCAGTGTTATACAGTGACAGACCCGTCCTCACCGGTACCGCACCCCGGTGTTACACAGTGACAGACCCGTCCCCACCAGTACCGTACCCCGGTGTTACACAGTGACAGTCCCGTCCCCCTGTATTACACAGTGACAGACCCGTCCCCACCGGTACCGTACCCCGGTGTTACACAGTGACAGACCCGTCCCCCGGTGTTATATAGTGACAGACCCGTCCCCGCCGGTACCGTACCCCGGTGTTGTACAGTGACAGACCCGTACCCACCGGTACCGTACCCCGGTGTTACACAGTGACAGACCCGTACCCGTGTTACACAGTGACAGACCCGTACCCCGGTGTTACACAGTGACAGACCCGTACCCCGGTGTTACACAGTGACAGACCCGTCCTCACCGGTACCGTACCCCAGTGTTATACAGTGACAGACTCGTCCTCACCGGCACCGCACCCCGGTGTTACACAGTGACAGACCCGTCCCCACCAGTACCGTACCCCGGTGTTACACAGTGACAGACCCGTCCCCCGGTGTTATATAGTGACAGACCCGTCCCCACCGGTACCGTACCCCGGTGTTGTACAGTGACAGACCCGTACCCCGGTGTTACACAGTGACAGACCCGTACCCCTGTGTTACACAGTGACAGACCCGTACCCCGGTGTTACACAGTGACAGACCCGTACCCCTGTGTTACACAGTGACAGACCCGTACCCCGGTGTTACACAGTGACAGACCCGTCCCCCTGTGTTACACAGTGACAGACCCGTACCCCTGTGTTACACAGTGACAGACCCCTACCCCGGTGTTACACAGTGACAGACCCGTCCCCCTGTGTTACACAGTGACAGACCCGTACCCCTGTGTTACACAGTGACAGACCCCTACCCCGGTGTTACACAGTGACAGACCCGTCCCCCTGTGTTACACAGTGACAGACCCGTACCCCTGTGTTACACAGTGACAGACCCGTACCCCCTGTGTTACACAGTGACAGACCCGTACCCCGGTGTTACACAGTGACAGACCCGTCCCCCTGTGTTACACAGTGACAGACCCGTACCCCGGTGTTACACAGTGACAGACCCGTCCCCCGGTGTTACACAGTGACAGACCCGTACCCGTGTTACACAGTGACAGACCCGTACCCCGGTGTTACACAGTGACCGACCCGTACCCCTGTGTTACACAGTGACAGACCCGTCCCCCTGTGTTACACAGTGACAGACCCGTACCCCGGTGTTACACAGTGACAGACCCGTCCCCCTGTGTTACACAGTGACAGACCCGTCCCCCGGTGTTACACAGTGACAGACCCGTACCCCCTG
The DNA here is from genome assembly GCF_030144855.1 of Hypanus sabinus. Classification (NCBI taxonomy): domain Eukaryota; kingdom Metazoa; phylum Chordata; class Chondrichthyes; order Myliobatiformes; family Dasyatidae; genus Hypanus; species Hypanus sabinus. The sequence goes on from NW_026779621.1 coordinate 84,008, forward strand.
TGTTACACAGTGACAGACCCGTCCCCCGGTGTTACACAGTGACAGACCCGTCCCCCGGTGTTACACAGTGACAGACCCGTACCCCTGTGTTACACAGTGACAGACCCGTACCCCGGTGTTACACAGTGACAGACCCGTCCCCCGGTGTTACACAGTGACAGACCCGTACCCCTGTGTTACACAGTGACAGACCCGTACCCCGGTGTTACACAGTGACAGACCCGTACCCCTGTGTTACACAGTGACAGACCCGTACCCCGGTGTTACACAGTGACAGACCCGTACCCCTGTGTTACACAGTGACAGACCCGTCCCCCGGTGTTACACAGTGACAGACCCGTACCCCGGTGTTACACAGTGACAGACCCGTACCCCGGTGTTACACAGTCACAGACCCGTCCCCCTGTGTTACACAGTGACAGACCCGTACCCCGGTGTTACACAGTGACAGACCCGTCCCCCGGTGTTACACAGTGACAGACCCGTACCCCTGTGTTACACAGTGACAGACCCGTACCCCCGGTGTTACACAGTGACAGACCCGTCCCCCGGTGTTACACAGTGACAGACCCGTACCCCCTGTGTTACACAGTGACAGACCCGTCCCCCGGTGTTACACAGTGACAGACCCGTACCCCTGTGTTACACAGTGACAGACCCGTACCCCGGTGTTACACAGTGACAGACCCGTCCCCCGGTGTTACACAGTGACAGACCCGTACCCCTGTGTTACACAGTGACAGACCCGTACCCCGGTGTTACACAGAGACAGACCCGTCCCCCTGTGTTACACAGTGACAGACCCGTACCCCGGTGTTACACAGTGACAGACCCGTCCCCCTGTGTTACACAGTGACAGACCCGTCCCCCTGTGTTACACAGTGACAGACCCGTACCCCTGTGTTACACAGTGACAGACCCGTCCCCCGGTGTTACACAGTGACAGACCCGTACCCCTGTGTTACACAGTGACAGACCCGTACCCCGGTGTTACACAGTGACAGACCCGTACCCCTGTGTTACACAGTGACAGACCCGTACCCCTGTGTTACACAGTGACAGACCCGTACCCCTGTGTTACACAGTGACAGACCCGTACCCCGGTGTTACACAGTGACAGACCCGTCCCCCGGTGTTACACAGTGACAGACCCGTACCCCTGTGTTACACAGTGACAGACCCGTACCCCGGTGTTACACAGTGACAGACCCGTACCCCCTGTGTTACACAGTGACAGACCCGTCCCCCGGTGTTACACAGTGACAGACCCGTACCCCTGTGTTACACAGTGACAGACCCGTACCCCGGTGTTACACAGTGACAGACCCGTCCCCCGGTGTTACACAGTGACAGACCCGTACCCCTGTGTTACACAGTGACAGACCCGTACCCCGGTGTTACACAGAGACAGACCCGTCCCCCTGTGTTACACAGTGACAGACCCGTACCCCGGTGTTACACAGTGACAGACCCGTCCCCCTGTGTTACACAGTGACAGACCCGTCCCCCTGTGTTACACAGTGACAGACCCGTACCCCTGTGTTACACAGTGACAGACCCGTCCCCCTGTGTTACACAGTGACAGACCCGTACCCCTGTGTTACACAGTGACAGACCCGTCCCCCGGTGTTACACAGTGACAGACCCGTACCCCTGTGTTACACAGTGACAGACCCGTACCCCGGTGTTACACAGTGACAGACCCGTCCCCCTGTGTTATACAGTGACAGACCCGTACCCCGGTGTTACACAGTGACAGACCCGTACCCCTGTGTTACACAGTGACAGACCCGTACCCCGGTGTTACACAGTGACAGACCCGTACCCCTGTGTTACACAGTGACAGACCCGTCCCCCGGTGTTACACAGTGACAGACCCGTACCCCTGTGTTACACAGTGACAGACCCGTACCCCTGTGTTACACAGTGACAGACCCGTCCCCCTGTGTTACACAGTGACAGACCCGTACCCCGGTGTTACACAGTGACAGACCCGTCCCCCGGTGTTACACAGTGACAGACCCGTACCCCTGTGTTACACAGTGACAGACCCGTCCCCCAGTGTTACACAGTGACAGACCCGTCCCCCTGTGTTACACAGTGACAGACCCGTACCCCTGTGTTACACAGTGACAGACCCGTCCCCCGGTGTTACACAGTGACAGACCCGTACCCCGGTGTTACACAGTGACAGACCCGTCCCCCGGTGTTACACAGTGACAGACCCGTCCCCCGGTGTTACACAGTGACAGACCCGTCCCCCTGTGTTACACAGTGACAGACCCGTACCCCTGTGTTACACAGTGACAGACCCGTCCCCCTGTGTTACACAGTGACAGACCCGTCCCCCGGTGTTACACAGTGACAGACCCGTCCCCCTGTGTTACACAGTGACAGACCCGTACCC
>NW_026779622.1:0-86371 GCF_030144855.1 Hypanus sabinus
GACACAGATAGAGTGGATGTGGAGAGGATGTTGCCTATAGTGGGGGAGTCTAGGACCAGAGGACACAGGTAGAGTGGATGTGGAGAGGATGTTTCCTATAGTGGGGGAGTCTTGGACCAGAGGACACAGATAGAGTGGATGTGGAGAGGATGTTGCCTATAGTGTGGGGAGTCTAGGACCAGAGGACACAGATAGAGTGGATGTGGAGAGGATGTTGCCTATAGTGGGGGGAGTCTAGGACCAGAGGACACAGATAGAGTGGATGTGGAGAGGATGTTGCCTATAGTGGGGGAGTCTAGGACCAGAGGACACAGATAGAGTGGATGTGGAGAGGATGTTGCCTATAGTGGGGGGAGTCTAGGACCAGAGGACACAGATAGAGTGGATGTGGAGAGGATGTTGCCTATAGTGGGGGGAGTCTAGGACCAGAGGACACAGATAGAGTGGATGTGGAGAGGATGTTGCCTATAGTGGGGGGAGTCTAGGACCAGAGGACACAGATAGAGTGGATGTGGAGAGGATGTTGCCTATAGTGGGGGGAGTCTAGGACCAGAGGACACAGATAGAGTGGATGTGGAGAGGATGTTGCCTATAGTGGGGGGAGTCTAGGACCAGAGGACACAGAAATAGTGGATGTGGAGAGGATGATTCCTATAGTGGGGGAGTCTTGGACCAGAGGACACAGATAGAGTGGATGTGGAGAGGATGTTGCCTATAGTGTGGGGAGTCTAGGACCAGAGGACACAGATAGAGTGGATGTGGAGAGGATGTTGCCTATAGTGGGGGGAGTCTAGGACCAGAGGACACAGATAGAGTGGATGTGGAGAGGATGTTGCCTATAGTGGGGGGAGTCTAGGACCAGAGGACACAGATAGAGTGGATGTGGAGAGGATGTTGCCTATAGTGGGGGGAGTCTAGGACCAGAGGACACAGATAGAGTGGATGTGGAGAGGATGTTGCCTATAGTGGGGGGAGTCTAGGACCAGAGGACACAGATAGAGTGGATGTGGAGAGGATGTTGCCTATAGTGGGGGGAGTCTAGGACCAGAGGACACAGATAGAGTGGATGTGGAGAGGATGTTGCCTATAGTGGGGGGAGTCTAGGACCAGAGGACACAGATAGAGTGGATGTGGAGAGGATGTTGCCTATAGTGGGGGAGTCTAGGACCAGAGGACACAGATAGAGTGGATGTGGAGAGGATGATTCCTATAGTGGGGAGTCTGGGACCAGAGGACACAGACAGAGTGGATGTGGAGAGGATGTTTCCTATAGTGGGGGAGTCTAGGACCAGAGGGCACAGATAGAGTGGATGTGGAGAGGATGTTTCCTATAGTGGGGGAGTCTAGGACCAGAGGGCACAGATAGAGTGGATGTGGAGAGGATGTTTCCTATAGTGGGGGAGTCTAGGACAAGAGGACACAGATAGAGTGGATGTGGAGAGGATGTTTCCTATAGTGGGGGAGTCTAGGACCAGAGGACACAGATAGAGTGGATGTGGAGAGGATGTTTCCTATTGTGGGGGAGTCTAGGACCAGAGGGCACAGCCTCAGAATTGAAGGAGGTCCCGTTAGAACGGAGATGAGGAGGAATTTAGCCAGAGGGTGGCGAATCTGTGGAACTCATTGCCCCAGGTGGGTGTGAGGCCAAGCCAGTGGGTGTATTTTAGGCAGAGATTGATAATAATTTCTTGATTAGTCGGGGCAAACGGGGAGAAGGCAGGAGGGATTTGGATCAGCCGTGATTGAATGGCGGGGCAGAGCTGATGGGCCAAGCGGGGGCATTGCTGTCGCGTCTGGGGTCTGGGATCTTGAACAGACGTGGGAATTCGGAGTGGGGGTGGTGGTAGCGGATTGCACAGTTGGGCTGGATTAACCACGGCGTCGGGAATGCCCGCGAAAGGGGGAGATCTACGGTGTCACACTATCGGCACGGTTGCCGCAGAGATGGAAAAAATAGGGAGGAATCTACGGAATCTACGCTGTCCCACCACACAGCCCCAGGGTGAGGGTCCCACCCAGCCTGCGGGGTGTCCCTGACGCCGGGCCCACTGTGTCTCACTCACCTGCGACATGAGGACCAGGATGCAGAGGGCGTGAAGAACTGGCCCTGTTGGAGAGAGAGAGAGAGAGAGGGTGTAGTTACCGTCGCTGTATTCTGTCTGAGCCCTGTGACTGTTCAGAAACCCCCGCCCCCCCCCCCCCCACCCCAACATCGGCATCCCGGGACGTGCAGTTACGAATTTTCAAATTTAATGTATTCATTTGGGGTTACAGCTCAGTCCCCCACGGGAGCCGCACCGCCCAGGAACCCCGGGCCCGGTCACAGGGCGAACACTGGGAGGCAGCACCGACGGGAGGGGCCGGTAACACCCCCCACCCCCCGCAACCGAGCCCGGGCGCAAGGCGACGCAGTGCAACTCCCAAGTTCTCTCTAGACATACTTTATGGATCCCGAGGGGAAATTGGGTTTCGTTACAGCCGCACCAACCAAGATTAGAGAAGAAATATAGCGATATAAAACAATAAATAATTCAATAACAATAAGTAAATTATTCCAAGTGGAAATAAGTCCAGGACCAGCCTATTGGCTCAGGGTGTCTGACACTCCGAGGGAGGAGTTGTAAAGTTTGATGGCCACAGGCGGGAATGACTTCCTGTGACGCTCAGTGTTACATCTCGGTGGTATGAGTCTCTGGCTGAATGTACTCCTGTGCCTGACCAGTACATTATGGAGTGGATGGGAGTCATTGTCCAAAGATGGAGTCCAATATAACGTACACTCATATCAGCGTGAGTTCATCAGTCTGACGGCCTGGTGGAAGAAGCTGTCCCGGGTCCTGTCGGTCCTGGCTTTTACGCTGCCGTACCGTTTCCCAGCACACCTTTCCCTCCCTACCCCTCTCAGCTTTTCACAGGGATCGTTCCCTCCGCGACTGCCTGGTCCACACGCCCCTCCCCACAGATCTCCCACCTGGTACTTATCCCTGCAAGCGTAAGTGCTACACCTGTCCCTACACCTCCTCTCTTACCACCATTCCGGGCCCCAGACAGTACATATAACTCACACACGGTATACTTTGTGCACCTTGGTCCGGAGGAACGTTGTTTCGTTTGACGGTATACTTTATGTGTTGTGTGTGTGAGTTATATGTACTGTGTTGTGCACCTTGGTCCGGAGGAACGTTGTTTCGTTTGACGGTATACTTTATGTGTTGTGTGTGTGTGTGAGTTATATGTACTGTGTTGTGCACCTTGGTCCAGAGGAACGTTGTTTCGTTTGACAGTATACTTTATGTGTTGTGTGTGGGTGAGTTATATGTACTGTGTTGTGCACCTTGGTCCGGAGGAACGTTGTTTCGTTTGACAGTATACTTTATGTGTTGTGTGTTTGTGTGAGTTATATGTACTGTGTTGTGCACCTTGGTCCGGAGGAACGTTGTTTCGTTTGACGGTATACTTTATGTGTTGTGTTGTGTGTGTGAGTTATATGTACTGTGTTGTGCACCTTGGTCCGGAGGAACGTTGTTTCGTTTGACAGTATACTTTATGTGTTGTGTGTGGGTGAGTTATATGTACTGTGTTGTGCACCTTGGTCCGGAGGAACGTTGTTTCGTTTGACGGTATACTTTATGTGTTGTGTTGTGTGTGTGAGTTATATGTACTGTGTTGTGCACCTTGGTCCGGAGGAACGTTGTTTCGTTTGACGGTATACTTTATGTGTTGTGTTGTGTGTGTGAGTTATATGTACTGTGTTGTGCACCTTGGTCCGGAGGAACGTTGTTTCGTTTGACAGTATACTTTATGTGTTGTGTGTGGGTGAGTTATATGTACTGTGTTGTGCACCTTGGTCCGGAGGAACGTTGTTTCGTTTGACGGTATACTTTATGTGTTGTGTGTGTGAGTTATATGTACTGTGTTGTGCACCTTGGTCCGGAGGAACGTTGTTTCGTTTGACGGTATACTTTATGTGTTGTGTGTGTGAGTTATATGTACTGTGTTGTGCACCTTGGTCCAGAGGAACGTTGTTTCGTTTGACAGTATACTTTATGTGTTGTGTGTGTGTGTGAGTTATATGTACTGTGTTGTGCACCTTGGTCCGGAGGAACGTTGTTTCGTTTGACGGTATACTTTATGTGTTGTGTGTGTGAGTTATATGTACTGTGTTGTGCACCTTGGTCCAGAGGAACGTTGTTTCGTTTGACAGTATACTTTATGTGTTGTGTGTGGGTGAGTTATATGTACTGTGTTGTGCACCTTGGTCCAGAGGAACGTTGTTTCGTTTGACAGTATACTTTATGTGTTGTGTGTTGTGTGTGTGAGTTATATGTACTGTGTTGTGCACCTTGGTCCAGAGGAACGTTGTTTCGTTTGACAGTATACTTTATGTGTTGTGTGTGGGTGAGTTATATGTACTGTGTTGTGCACCTTGGTCCGGAGGAACGTTGTTTCGTTTGACGGTATACTTTATGTGTTGTGTGTGTGTGTGAGTTATATGTACTGTGTTGTGCACCTTGGTCCGGAGGAACGTTGTTTCGTTTGACGGTATACTTTATGTGTTGTGTGTGTGTGTGTGAGTTATATGTACTGTGTTGTGCACCTTGGTCCGGAGGAACGTTGTTTCGTTTGACGGTATACTTTATGTGTTGTGTGTGTGTTATATGTACTGTGTTGTGCACCTTGGTCCGGAGGAACGTTGTTTCGTTTGGTGATAAACATGCATACAGTTGAATAACCACAAACTTGAACTTGAGTCATTCACACGATTAAAGCAGGCTTCTTTTTGTTTAACGTCATATAATGCATCAAATCAGAAATGCTGGATTAATTTGACATCATCCGTTAACAGACTTTGTACAGAAGCACGTGACCTCACTTGCTCACCAAGAGTCGAGCTGGTATCAGAACTGCACTCACATACCGAGCTGCGGTGTCAGAAAGCAGGTCTTGCACTCTGTTCACGCGGAACAGAACGAAGGTGTGTTGAGGTGGAACAACAGCAGAATGAACTGCTGCGGTCAGAGAGAAGAGTTGTGCCATCGGGTCACCCAAGCCTTTTTGTCATTTCCTCTCTCAGCCTCAATCTCCCGCCTTCTCCCCGTATCCCGACACGCTCTGACTAATCAGCAATCTTATCACCCTCCGATTTAAATGGACACTAAGACTTGGCCTCAGCAGCCGCCTGTCGTAATGCATTCCACAGATTTACCACCCTCAGGCTGAAGAAATTCCTCCTCATCTCTGTTAGAAAAGGATGCCCATTTATGCTGAGGCTGTGTCCTCTGGTCCTACACTCCCTCACTACAGGAAACATCCTCTCCACATCCACTCTATCTGTGTCCTCTGGTCCTAGACTCCCCCACTACAGGAAACATCCTCTCCACATCCACTCTATCTGTGTCCTCTGGTCCTAGACTCCCCCACTATAGGAAACATCCTCTCCACATCCACGCTATCTGTATCCTCTGGTCCTAGACTCCCCCACTATAGGAAACATCCTCTCCACATCCACTCTATCTGTGTCCTCTGGTCCTAGACTCCCTCACTACAGGAAACATCCTCTTCACATCCACTCTATCTGTGTCCTCTGGTCCTACACTCCCTCACTACAGGAAACATCCTCTCCACATCCACTCTATCTGTGTCCTCTGGTCCTAGACTCCCTCACTACAGGAAACATCCTCTCCACATCCACTCTCTCTGTGTCCTCTGGTCCTAGACCATCCCACTATAGAAAACATCCTCTCCACATCCACTCTATCTGTGTCCTCTGGTCCTACACTCCCTCACTACAGGAAACATCCTCTCCGCATACACTCCATCTGTGTCCTCTGGTCCTACACTCCCTCACTACAGGAAACATCATCTCCACATCGACTCTATCTGTGTCCTCTGGTCCTAGACACCTCCACTATAGGAAACATCCTCTCCACATCTACTCTATCTGTGTCCTCTGGTCCTAGACTCCCCCACGATAGGAAACATCCTCTCCACTTCCACTCTATCTGTGTCCTCTAGTCCTAGACTCCCCTACTATAGGAAACATCCTCGCCACATCCACTCTATCTGTGTCCTCTGGTCCTAGACACCCCCACTATAGGAAACATCCTCTCCACATCCACTCTATCTGTGTCCTCTGGTCCTAGACACCCCCACTATAGGAAACATCCTCTCCACATCTACTCTATCTGTGTCCTCTGGTCCTAGACTCCCCCATGATAGGAAACATCCTCTCCACATCCACTCTATCTGTGTCCTCTGGTCCTAGACTCCCCTACTATAGGAAACATCCTCTCCACATCCGCTCTATCTGTGCCCTCTGGTCCTAGTCTCCCCCACTATAGGAAACATCCTCTCCACATCCACTCTATCTGTGCCCTCTGGTCCTAGACTCCCCCACCATAGGAAACATCCTCTCCACATCCACTCTATCTGTGTCCTCTGGACCTAGACTCCCCCACTATAGGAAACATCCTCCCCACATCCACTCTGTCTGTGTCCTTTGGTCCAAGACTCACCCACTATAGGAAACATCCTCTCCACCTCCACTCTATCTGTGTCCTCTGGTTCTAGACTCCCCCACAATAGGAAACATTCTCTCCATATCCACTATATCTGTGTCCCCTGGTCCAAGACTCCCCCACTATCGGAAACATACTCTCCACATCCACTCTATGTAGATCCTCTGGTCCTAGACTCCCCCACAATAGGAAACATCCTCTCCACATGCACTCTATCTGTGTCCTCTGGTCCTAGACTCCCTCACTACAGGAAACATCCTCTCCACATCCACTCTATCTGTGTCCTCTGGTCCTACACTCCCTCACTACAGGAAACATCCTCTCCACATCCACTCCATCTGTGTCCTCTGGTCCTACACTCCCTCACTACAGGAAACATCCTCTCCACATCCACTCCATCTGTGTCCTCTGGTCCTACACTCCCTCACTACAGGAAACATCCTCTCCACATCCACTCCATCTGTGTCCTCTGGTCCTACACTCCCTCACTACAGGAAACATCCTCTCCACATCCACTCTATCTGTGTCCTCTGGTCCTACACTCCCTCACTACAGGAAACATCCTCTCCACATCCACTCTATCTGTGTCCTCTGGTCCTAGACACCTCCACTATAGGAAACATCCTCTCCACATCTACTCTATCTGTGTCCTCTGATCCTAGACTCCCCCACGATAGGAAACATCCTCTCCACATCCACTCTATCTGTGTCCTCTGGTCCTAGACACCCCCACTATAGGAAACATCCTCTCCACATCCACTCTATCTGTGTCCTCTGGTCCTAGACACCCCCACTATAGGAAACATCCTCTCCACATCCACTCTATCTGTGTCCTCTGGTCCTAGACTCCCCCATGATAGGAAACATCCTCTCCACATCCACTCTATCTGTGTCCTCTGGTCCTAGACTCCCCTACTATAGGAAACATCCTCTCCACATCCACTCTATCTGTGCCCTCTGGTCCTAGACTCCCCCACCATAGGAAACATCCTCTCCACATCCACTCTATCTGTGTCCTCTGGACCTAGACTCTCCCACTATAGGAAACATCCTCTCCACATCCACTCTGTCTGTGTCCTCTGGTCCTAGACTCCACCACTATAGGAAACATCCTCTCCACATCCACTCTATCTGTGTCCTCTGGTCCTAGACTCCCCTACCATAGGAAACATCCTCTCCACATCCACTCTATCTGTGTCCCCTGGTCCTAGACTCCCCCTCTACAGGAAACATCCTCTCCACATCCACGCTATCTGTGTCCTCTGGACCTAGACTCCCCCACTATAGGAAACATCCTCCCCACATCCACTCTGTCTGTGTCCTTTGGTCCAAGACTCATCCACTATAGGAAACATCATCTCCACATCCACACTGTCTGTGTCCTCTGGTCATCGACTCCCCCACTATAGGAAACATCCTCTCCACCTCCACTCTATCTGTGTCCTCTGGTTCTAGACTCCCCCACAATAGGAAACATTCTCTCCATATCCACTATATCTGTGTCCCCTGGTCCAAGACTCCCCCACTATCGGAAACATACTCTCCACATCCACTCTATGTAGATCCTCTGGTCCTAGACTCCCCCTCTACAGGAAACATCCTCTCCACATCCACGCTATCTGTATCCTCTGGTCCTAGACTCCCCCACTATAGGAAACATCCTCTCCACATCCACTCTATCTGTGTCCTCTGGTCCTAGACTCCCTCACTACAGGAAACATCCTCTCCACATCCACTCTATCTGTGTCCTCTGGTCCTACACTCCCTCACTACAGGAAACATCATCTCCACATCCACTCTATCTGTGTCCTCTGGTCCTAGACACCCCCACTATAGGAAACATCCTCTCCACATCTACTCTATCTGTGTCCTCTGGTCCTAGACTCCCCCATGATAGGAAACATCCTCTCCACATCCACTCTATCTGTGTCCTCTGGTCCTAGACTCCCCTACTATAGGAAACATCATCTCCACATCCACACTGTCTGTGTCCTCTGGTCATCGACTCCCCCACTATAGGAAACATCCTCTCCACCTCCACTCTATCTGTGTCCTCTGGTTCTAGACTCACCCACAATAGGAAACATTCTCTCCATATCCACTATATCTGTGTCCCCTGGTCCAAGACTCCCCCACTATCGGAAACATACTCTCCACATCCACTCTATGTAGATCCTCTGGTCCTAGACTCCCCCTCTACAGGAAACATCCTCTCCACATCCACGCTATCTGTATCCTCTGGTCCTAGACTCCCCCACTATAGGAAACATCCTCTCCACATCCACTCTATCTGTGTCCTCTGGTCCTAGACTCCCTCACTACAGGAAACATCCTCTCCACATCCACTCTATCTGTGTCCTCTGGTCCTACACTCCCTCACTACAGGAAACATCATCTCCACATCGACTCTATCTGTGTCCTCTGGTCCTAGACACCTCCACTATAGGAAACATCCTCTCCACATCTACTCTATCTGTGTCCTCTGGTCCTAGACTCCCCCACGATAGGAAACATCCTCTCCACTTCCACTCTATCTGTGTCCTCTAGACCTAGACTCCCCTACTATAGGAAACATCCTCTCCACATCCACTCTATCTGTGTCCTCTGGTCCTAGACACCCCCACTATAGGAAACATCCTCTCCACATCTACTCTATCTGTGTCCTCTGGTCCTAGACTCCCCCATGATAGGAAACATCCTCTCCACATCCACTCTATCTGTGTCCTCTGGTCCTAGACTCCCCTACTATAGGAAACATCCTCTCCACATCCGCTCTATCTGTGCCCTCTGGTCCTAGTCTCCCCCACTATAGGAAACATCCTCTCCACATCCACTCTATCTGTGTCCTCTGGTCCTAGACTCCACCATGATAGGAAACATCCTCTCCACATCCACTCTATCTGTGTCCTCTGGTCCTAGACTCCCCTACTATAGGAAACATCCTCTCCACATCCACTCTATCTGTGCCCTCTGGTCCTAGACTCCCCCACCATAGGAAACATCCTCTCCACATCCACTCTATCTGTGTCCTCTGGACCTAGACTCTCCCACTATAGGAAACATCCTCTCCACATCCACTCTGTCTGTGTCCTCTGGTCCTAGACTCCACCACTATAGGAAACATCCTCTCCACATCCACTCTATCTGTGTCCTCTGGTCCTAGACACCTCCACTATAGGAAACATCCTCTCCACATCTACTCTATCTGTGTCCTCTGGTCCTAGACTCCCCCACGATAGGAAACATCCTCTCCACTTCCACTCTATCTGTGCCCTCTGGTCCTAGACTCCCCCACCATAGGAAACATCCTCTCCACATCCACTCTATCTGTGTCCTCTGGACCTAGACTCTCCCACTATAGGAAACATCCTCTCCACATCCACTCTGTCTGTGTCCTCTGGTCCTAGACTCCACCACTATAGGAAACATCCTCTCCACATCCACTCTATCTGTGTCCTCTGGTCCTAGACTCCCCTACCAAAGGAAACATCCTCTCCACATCCATTCTATCTGTGTCCCCTGGTCCTAGACTCCCCCTCTACAGGAAACATCCTCTCCACATCCACGCTATCTGTGTCCTCTGGACCTAGACTCCCCCACTATAGGAAACATCCTCCCCACATCCACTCCGTCTGTGTCCTTTGGTCCAAGACTCACCCACTATAGGAAACATCATCTCCACATCCACACTGTCTGTGTCCTCTGGTCATCGACTCCCCCACTATAGGAAACATCCTCTCCACCTCCACTCTATCTGTGTCCTCTGGTTCTAGACTCCCCCACAATAGGAAACATTCTCTCCATATCCACTATATCTGTGTCCCCTGGTCCAAGACTCCCCCACTATCGGAAACATCCTCTCCACATCTACTCTATCTGTGTCCTCTGGTCCTAGACTCCCCCACGATAGGAAACATCCTCTCCACTTCCACTCTATCTGTGTCCTCTAGTCCTAGACTCCCCTACTATAGGAAACATCCTCTCCACATCCACTCTATCTGTGTCCTCTGGTCCTAGACACCCCCACTATAGGAAACATCCTCTCCACATCCACTCTATCTGTGTCCTCTGGTCCTAGACACCCCCACTATAGGAAACATCCTCTCCACATCTACTCTATCAGTGTCCTCTGCTCCTAGACTCCCCCATGATAGGAAACATCCTCTCCACATCCACTCTATCTGTGTCCTCTGGTCCTAGACTCCCCTACTATAGGAAACATCCTCTCCACATCCGCTCTATCTGTGCCCTCTGGTGCTAGTCTCCCCCACTATAGGAAACATCCTCTCCACATCCACTCTATCTGTGCCCTCTGGTCCTAGACTCCCCCACCATAGGAAACATCCTCTCCACATCCACTCTATCTGTGTCCTCTGGACCTAGACTCCCCCACTATAGGAAACATCCTCCCCACATCCACTCTGTCTGTGTCCTTTGGTCCAATACTCACCCACTATAGGAAACATCATCTCCACATCCACACTGTCTGTGTCCTCTGGTCATCGACTCCCCCACTATAGGAAACATCCTCTCCACCTCCACTCTATCTGTGTCCTCTGGTTCTAGACTCCCCCACAATAGGAAACATTCTCTCCATATCCACTATATCTGTGTCCCCTGGTCCAAGACTCCCCCACTATCGGAAACATACTCTCCACATCCACTCTATGTAGATCCTCTGGTCCTAGACTCCCCCACAATAGGAAACATCCTCTCCACATGCACTCTATCTGTGTCCTCTGGTCCTAGACTCCCTCACTACAGGAAACATCCTCTCCACATCCACTCTATCTGTGTCCTCTGGTCCTACACTCCCTCACTACAGGAAACATCCTCTCCACATCCACTCCATCTGTGTCCTCTGGTCCTACACTCCCTCACTACAGGAAACATCCTCTCCACATCCACTCCATCTGTGTCCTCTGGTCCTACACTCCCTCACTACAGGAAACATCCTCTCCACATCCACTCCATCTGTGTCCTCTGGTCCTACACTCCCTCACTACAGGAAACTTCCTCTCCACATCCACTCTATCTGTGTCCTCTGGTCCTACACTCCCTCACTACAGGAAACATCCTCTCCACATCCACTCTATCTGTGTCCTCTGGTCCTAGACACCTCCACTATAGGAAACATCCTCTCCACATCTACTCTATCTGTGTCCTCTGATCCTAGACTCCCCCACGATAGGAAACATCCTCTCCACATCCACTCTATCTGTGTCCTCTGGTCCTAGACACCCCCACTATAGGAAACATCCTCTCCACATCCACTCTATCTGTGTCCTCTGGTCCTAGACACCCCCACTATAGGAAACATCCTCTCCACATCCACTCTATCTGTGTCCTCTGGTCCTAGACTCCCCCATGATAGGAAACATCCTCTCCACATCCACTCTATCTGTGTCCTCTGGTCCTAGACTCCCCTACTATAGGAAACATCCTCTCCACATCCACTCTATCTGTGCCCTCTGGTCCTAGACTCCCCCACCATAGGAAACATCCTCTCCACATCCACTCTATCTGTGTCCTCTGGACCTAGACTCTCCCACTATAGGAAACATCCTCTCCACATCCACTCTGTCTGTGTCCTCTGGTCCTAGACTCCACCACTATAGGAAACATCCTCTCCACATCCACTCTATCTGTGTCCTCTGGTCCTAGACTCCCCTACCATAGGAAACATCCTCTCCACATCCACTCTATCTGTGTCCCCTGGTCCTAGACTCCCCCTCTACAGGAAACATCCTCTCCACATCCACACTATCTGTGTCCTCTGGACCTAGACTCCCCCACTATAGGAAACATCCTCCCCACATCCACTCTGTCTGTGTCCTTTGGTCCAAGACTCACCCACTATAGGAAACATCATCTCCACATCCACACTGTCTGTGTCCTTTGGTCCAATACTCACCCACTATAGGAAACATCATCTCCACATCCACACTGTCTGTGTCCTCTGGTCATCGACTCCCCCACTATAGGAAACATCCTCTCCACCTCCACTCTATCTGTGTCCTCTGGTTCTAGACTCCCCCACAATAGGAAACATTCTCTCCATATCCACTATATCTGTGTCCCCTGGTCCAAGACTCCCCCACTATCGGAAACATACTCTCCACATCCACTCTATGTAGATCCTCTGGTCCTAGACTCCCCCACAATAGGAAACATCCTCTCCACATGCACTCTATCTGTGTCCTCTGGTCCTAGACTCCCTCACTACAGGAAACATCCTCTCCACATCCACTCTATCTGTGTCCTCTGGTCCTACACTCCCTCACTACAGGAAACATCCTCTCCACATCCACTCCATCTGTGTCCTCTGGTCCTACACTCCCTCACTACAGGAAACATCCTCTCCACATCCACTCCATCTGTGTCCTCTGGTCCTACACTCCCTCACTACAGGAAACATCCTCTCCACATCCACTCCATCTGTGTCCTCTGGTCCTACACTCCCTCACTACAGGAAACTTCCTCTCCACATCCACTCTATCTGTGTCCTCTGGTCCTACACTCCCTCACTACAGGAAACATCCTCTCCACATCCACTCTATCTGTGTCCTCTGGTCCTAGACACCTCCACTATAGGAAACATCCTCTCCACATCTACTCTATCTGTGTCCTCTGATCCTAGACTCCCCCACGATAGGAAACATCCTCTCCACATCCACTCTATCTGTGTCCTCTGGTCCTAGACACCCCCACTATAGGAAACATCCTCTCCACATCCACTCTATCTGTGTCCTCTGGTCCTAGACACCCCCACTATAGGAAACATCCTCTCCACATCCACTCTATCTGTGTCCTCTGGTCCTAGACTCCCCCATGATAGGAAACATCCTCTCCACATCCACTCTATCTGTGTCCTCTGGTCCTAGACTCCCCTACTATAGGAAACATCCTCTCCACATCCACTCTATCTGTGCCCTCTGGTCCTAGACTCCCCCACCATAGGAAACATCCTCTCCACATCCACTCTATCTGTGTCCTCTGGACCTAGACTCTCCCACTATAGGAAACATCCTCTCCACATCCACTCTGTCTGTGTCCTCTGGTCCTAGACTCCACCACTATAGGAAACATCCTCTCCACATCCACTCTATCTGTGTCCTCTGGTCCTAGACTCCCCTACCATAGGAAACATCCTCTCCACATCCACTCTATCTGTGTCCCCTGGTCCTAGACTCCCCCTCTACAGGAAACATCCTCTCCACATCCACACTATCTGTGTCCTCTGGACCTAGACTCCCCCACTATAGGAAACATCCTCCCCACATCCACTCTGTCTGTGTCCTTTGGTCCAAGACTCACCCACTATAGGAAACATCATCTCCACATCCACACTGTCTGTGTCCTCTGGTCATCGACTCCCCCACTATAGGAAACATCCTCTCCACCTCCACTCTATCGGTGTCCTCTGGTTCTAGACTCCCCCACAATAGGAAACATTCTCTCCATATCCACTATATCTGTGTCCCCTGGTCCTAGACTCCCCCACTATCGGAAACATACTCACCACATCCACTCTATCTGTGTCCCCTGGTCCAAGACTCCCCCACTATCGGAAACATACTCTCCACATCCAGTCTATCTGTGTCCTCTGGTCCCAGACTCCCCCACTATATGAAACATCCTCTCCACATCCACTCTATCTGGTCCTAGACTCCCCACTATAGGAAACATCCTCTCCACATCCACTCTATCTGTGTCCTCTGGTCCTAGACTCCCCCACTATAGGAAACATCCTCTCCACCTCCACTCTATCTGTGTCCTCTGGTTCTAGACTGCCCCACAATAGGAAACATCCTCTCCACATCCACTCCATCTGTGTCCTCTGGTCCTACACTCCCTCACTACAGGAAACATCCTCTCCACATCCACTCCATCTGTGTCCTCTGGTCCTACACTCCCTCACTACAGGAAACATCCTCTCCACATCCACTCTATCTGTGTCCTCTGGTCCTACACTCCCTCACTACAGGAAACATCCTCTCCACATCCACTCTATCTGTGTCCTCTGGTCCTAGACTCCCCTACTATAGGAAACATCCTCTCCACATCCACTCTATCTGTGTCCTCTGGTCCTAGACACCCCCACTATAGGAAACATCCTCTCCACATCCACTCTGTCTGTGTCCTCTGGTCCTAGACACCCCCACTATAGGAAACATCCTCTCCACATCCACTCTATCTGTGTCCTCTGGTCCTAGACACCCCCACTATAGGAAACATCCTCTCCACATCCACTCTATCTGTGTCCTCTGGTCCTAGACTCCCCCATGATAGGAAACATCCTCTCCACATCCACTCTATCTGTGTCCTCTGGTCCTAGACTCCCCTACTATAGGAAACATCCTCTCCACATCCACTCTATCTGTGCCCTCTGGTCCTAGACTCCCCCAACATAGGAAGCATCCTCTCCACATCCACTCTATCTGTGTCCTCTGGACCTAGACTCTCCCACTATAGGAAACATCCTCTCCACGTCCACTCTGTCTGTGTCCTCTGGTCCTAGACTCCCCCACTATAGGAAACATCCTCTCCACATCCACTCTATCTGTGTCCTCTGGTCCTAGACTCCCCCACCATAGGAAACATCCTCTCCACATCCACTCTGTCTGTGTCCTTTGGTCCAAGACTCACCCACTATAGGAAACATCATCTCCACATCCACACTGTCTGTGTCCTCTGGTCACCGACTCCCCCACTATAGGAAACATCCTCTCCACATCCACTCTATCTGTGTCCTCTGGTCCTAGACTCCCCCACAATTGGAAACATTCTCTTCATATCCACTCTATCTGTGTCCCCTGGTCCTAGACTCCCCCACTATCGGAAACATACTCTCCACATCCACTCTATCTGTGTCCCCTGGTCCTAGACTCCCCCTCTACAGGAAACATCCTCTCCACATCCACTCTATCTGTGTCCTCTGGTTCTAGACTGCCCCACAATAGGGAACATCCTCTCCACATCCAGTCTATCTGTGTCCTCTGGTCCCAGACTCCCCCACTATAGGAAACATCCTCTCCACATCCACTCTATCTGTGTCCTCTGGTTCTAGACTGCCCCACAATAGGGAACATCCTCTCCACATCCAGTCTATCTGTGTCCTCTGGTCCTAGACTCCCCCACCATAGGAAACATCCTCTCCACATCCACTCTGTCTGTGTCCTTTGGTCCAAGACTCACCCACTATAGGAAACATCATCTCCACATCCACACTGTCTGTGTCCTCTGGTCACCGACTCCCCCACTATAGGAAACATCCTCTCCACATCCACTCTATCTGTGTCCTCTGGTCCTAGACTCCCCCACAATTGGAAACATTCTCTTCATATCCACTCTATCTGTGTCCCCTGGTCCTAGACTCCCCCACTATCGGAAACATACTCTCCACATCCACTCTATCTGTGTCCCCTGGTCCTAGACTCCCCCTCTACAGGAAACATCCTCTCCACATCCACTCTATCTGTGTCCTCTGGTTCTAGACTGCCCCACAATAGGGAACATCCTCTCCACATCCAGTCTATCTGTGTCCTCTGGTCCCAGACTCCCCCACTATAGGAAACATCCTCTCCACATCCACTCTATCTGTGTCCTCTGCTCAAAGACCCTCCACTATAGGAAACATCCTCTCCACATCCACTCTGCCACGGCCATTCCCCATTCGATAGGTTTCAATGAGGTCACCCCTCTATCTTCCGGATTCTGGTGAATACAGGCCCCAAGCCATTGAACGCTCTTTGTACAACAAGCCGTTCACTCCTGGGACCATTTTCCCAGGTGTCGGCAGATCTCCTGTAAGAGAAGGTGGGCCAATCTGCCCACGGGGCCTCGCCTGGCACGTGATGGCAGTGAGACAGTTGGCATTGTAGAACTCGGGCCTGGCAGGGAGTTCAATATTCTCACCGCCTGGGGGGCGGGGGGGGAGGGGGGGTGGTTGGGTTGGGGGAAGAAGCCGTTTCGCTTCCCAACAGTTGTTTTCCTAATGTTACAGCACCTCCTGCTGGTGGGCTGGGGGTCAAAGAGGTTGTTGGGTGAACGGGAGGGATGACTGACACTTCTGAGGGCCCCATGTAGGGCTTCCAAAACAGCCGCTTAGAACATAGAACATAGAACATAGAAACCCAATGCACCAGACAGGCCCTTCACCCCACTGTGCTGTGCCAAACTTGTCCCTACTTTAGAATTTAGAATTTACCCACCGATAGCCCTCTATTTTTCTGAGCTCCATGTACCAATCCAAAAGTCTCTTAAAAGACCCTATCATATCCGCCTCCATCACTGTCGCTGGCAGCCCATTCCACTCACTCACCACTCTCTGAGTAAAAAACTTACCCCTGACATCTCCTCTGTACCCTCTCCCCAGCACCTTGAACCTGTGTCCTCTTGTGGCAGCCATTTCAGCCCTGGGAAAAAGCCTCTGACTGTCCACACGATCAATGCCTCTCATCATCTTGTACACCTCTATCAGGTCACCTCTCATCCTCCGTCGCTCCGAGGAGAAAAGGCCGAGTTCACTCAACCTATTCTCATAAGGCATCCACCCCAATCCAGGAAACATCCTTGTAAATCTCCTCTGCACCCTTTCTATGGCTTCCACATCCTTCCTGTAGTGAGGCGACCAGAACTGAGCACAGTACTCCAAGTGGGGTCTGACCAGGGTCCTATACAGCTGCAACATTACCTCTCGGCTCCTAAATTCAAAAAACACGAGAATCTGCCATGACACATTACCCAGATGTACCCTCTTCAAAGTATAAATTGAAATTGTTATCTAAGTTCTTGACTTCTTCCCCGCTGCCATCAGGGAGGGGGTACAGGAGCCTGAAGACACACACTCAACGATTCAGGAACAGCTTCTTCCCCTCTGCCATCAGGGAGGAGGTACAGGAGCCTGAAGACACACAGTCAACAATTCAGGAACAGCTTCTTCCCCTCTGCCATCAGGGAGGAGGTACAGGAGCCTGAAGACACACACTCAACGATTCAGGAACAGCTTCTTCCCCTCTGCCATCAGGAAGGAGGTACAGGAGCCTGAAGACACACAGTCAGTGATCCAGTAACAGCTTCTTCTCCTCTGCCATCAGGGAGGAGGTACAGGAGCCTGAAGACACACACTCAGTGATTCAGAAACAGCTTCTTCCCCTCTGCCATCAGGGAGGAGGTACAGGAGCCTGAAGACACACACTCAATGATTCAGTAACAGCTTCTTCTACTCTGCCATCAGGGAGGGGGTACAGGAGCCTGAAGACACACACTCAACGATTCAGAAACAGCTTCTTCCCCTCTGCCATCAGGGAGGAGGTACAGGAGCCTGAAGACTCACACTCAGCGATTCAGGAACAGCTTCTTCCCCTCTGCCATCAGGGAGGGGGTACAGGAGCCTGAAGACACACACTCAATGATTCAGAAACAGCTTCTTCCCCTCTGCCATCAGGAAGGAGGTACAGGAGCCTGAAGACACACACTCAATGATTCAGTAACAGCTTCTTCTCCTCTGCCATCAGGGAGGGGGTACAGGAGCCTGAAGACACACACTCAACGATTCAGAAACAGCTTCTTCCCCTCTGCCATCAGGGAGGAGGTACAGGAGCCTGAAGACTCACACTCAGCGATTCAGGAACAGCTTCTTCCCCTCTGCCATCAGGGAGGGGGTACAGGAGCCTGAAGACACACACTCACTGATTCAGGAACACCTTCTTCCCCTCTGACATCAGGGAGGAGGTACAGTAGCCTGAAGACACACTCTTGACGATTCAGGAACAGCTTCTTCCCCTCTGCCATCAGATTTCTGAATGGGCATTGTACCCGTGAAAACTACCTCATTACATTTTTTTGCACTATTTATCAATTTAATTTATATGTATATATACTATTTAAATTTTTCTAAATGCAGTTCATAGTTTTTGTTATGTATTGCATTGTCGCAAAACAACAGATTTCATGACATACGCCGGTGATTTTCAAACCTGCTTTTGACTCTGAACACACGACAAGACACAGACAAGGTATTAAGAGGGCTGTCGATCAGGTAAATGCAAGCAGGCCTTTTTTTTCCACCGAGGTTGGGTGGGACTACGACCAGAGCTTAGAGGTGAGAGGCGAGTCTTGTCAACAGTTCTGGGTCCCCGCATCTCAGGAGGGATCTGCTGTCAGTGGAGAGAGTCCAGAGGAGGTTGGCGAGGATGAAGGGGTTAACCGGCGGGGAGTGTTTGGCAGCTTGGGGCCTGTACTCGCTGGAACTTAGAAAGTTTAGAAGGGCGTGTGGTGGGGCGGGGGGGGGGGCGTGGCGCGTCTCAGATTGAAACCTACCGAATATTGAAAGGACTGGATAGGATGGACGTGGAGAGGATGTTTCCTGTGGTGCGGGGTAACCAGAGCTAGAGGGCGCAGCCTCCAAATTGAGTGGGTGACCCTTTAGATCAGAGGGAAGGAGGAAATTCTTTGAGCCACTGCGGTGGAGGCCGAGTCCGTGGGAATATTTAGGGGCGGGGGGGAAGTTGATCATTTCCCGATCAAAGGTCGGGGCATCAAAGGATATGGGGAAGAGGCAGATGAATGGGGTCGAGGGGGATCCGGGATCAGCCATGACGGAGTGGCGGAGCGGACTCGATGGGCCGAATGGCCAGTGCCTCGGGGATCCTGAGGGGCAAACCGTCTCCACCGGGGGAGGACGGAGAGGGGTGCAAACCAGCCGCCAGAGCACGTGGTGGGTGCCAACGCGGTTGGGACGGGGACACGGATGGGAGGGGCACGGAGGGCTGCGGAGCCGGCGCGAGTCGGTGGGAGCAGGCGGGGGCTGAGCGGCTGAGCATGGACGAGATGGGCCGAAGGGCGCGTTTCGGTACTTCGCCCTGACCCCCCAGGTAGCCGGACGAGCTCGATCGGTCGGTGGGGGGGGGGGCAGGCGGTCCGGGAGGCGCGCCTCGTCCTGAAAGGCGAGCGATGTCCGCACGCCTCTCCTCAGATGCTGCCTGACCCTCTGTGCTCTTCCGGCGCTCTGGCATCTCCCCTTCAGACGTGAGACGCCCAATTTTTACTTCGACGGCAAGTTAGTTTGGTCAGGGAAGCCTGGGGTGGGGGAGGCGTGTGTGCGTGGGGCTTAGTGAGAACTCTCCCTAACACAGGACTGCACAGCACAGGCCCTTCGGCCCGCCATGTTGTGCTAGCCCTTTAACCTCCTGGCCTGATCCTGACACGCGCGGGTCAGTGATAGTAAACCCCAACCTTCCCGACTGGAATACAAGCAGGACCGGCTGTAAATGCCCAGCAAGTCGGTCAGCATCCGGGGAAGGGAGACGCAGGGTTTAACTTTTCAGATTCACAAGCTTCAGCGCATCTTGCGCTGACCTTCGGCCTATTCTAAGGTCACCCTAACCCCTCCCTCCTACGTAACCCTCCATTTTGCTATCGTCCGTGTGCCTTTTTAAAGCTCTCTAATGTGCCTGCCTCTACCCCCACCCCTGGCAGGACGTTCCACACACCCATCACCCTCTGTGTCAGAAAGATACCTCTGACTTTACCCCCCCTAAACTTTTCTCCAAACACCTTAAAGCTATTTACATAGTGAGGCACAGCGCGAAACAGTCCCAACCTGCCCTCCGAACTGCGCCGTCCAGCAACCCGCCTAATCGTCGGATGACATACAATAACCTATCAGCCCACCGACTGCTGGGTCTTCGCAGCGTGCGAGGAGACCTGAGCACCCTCAGGAAACCCACCCGGTCACGGGGAGTACCGACGAGCTCGTTACACACAGCAAAAGGAATTGTGTAATGCCCGCTGCCCCCTCCCACCACCCCCGGGAAACAGTCCCTGGTTGCTACTCTAATCTCAATTTCTAGAACTCTTATCAGACCTCTCACAAGGTCTCTATTATTAGACCTCTCTAATCCAGGCAGCGTCCCGGTGAATCTCCTCTGCACCCTCTCTAATCCGGTCAGCGTCCCGGTGAATCTCCTCTGCACCCTCTCTAATCCAGGCAGCGTCCCGGTGAATCTCCTCTGCCCCCTCTCTAATCCAGGCAGCGTCCCGGTGAATCTCCTCTGCCCCCTCTCTAATCCGGTCAGCGTCCCGGTGAATCTCCTCTGCACCCTCTCTAATCCGGTCAGCGTCCTGGTGAATCTCCTCTGCACCCTCTCTAATCCAGGCAGCGTCCTGGTGAATCTCCTCTGCACCCTCTCTAATCCGGTCAGCGTCCCGGTGAATCTCCTCTGCCCCCTCTCTAATCCAGGCAGCGTCCCGGTGAATCTCCTCTGCCCCCTCTCTAATCCAGGCAGCGTCCCGGTGAATCTCCTCTGCACCCTCTCTAATCCAGGCAGCGTCCCGGTGAATCTCCTCTGCCCCCTCTCTAATCCAGGCAGCGTCCCGGTGAATCTCCTCTGCACCCTCTCTAATCCAGGCAGCGTCCCGGTGAATCTCCTCTGCCCCCTCTCTAATCCGGGCAGCGTCCCGGTGAATCTCCTCTGCACCCTCTCTAATCCAGGCAGCGTCCCGGTGAATCTCCTCTGCCCCCTCTCTAATCCGGGCAGCGTCCCGGTGAATCTCCTCTGCCCCCTCTCTAATCCAGGCAGCGTCCCGGTGAATCTCCTCTGCCCCCTCTCTAATCCGGTCAGCGTCCCGGTGAATCTCCTCTGCACCCTCTCTAATCCAGGCAGCGTCCCGGTGAATCTCCTCTGCACCCTCTCTAATCCGGTCAGCGTCCCGGTGAATCTCCTCTGCACCCTCTCTAATCCAGGCAGCGTCCCGGTGAATCTCCTCTGCCCCCTCTCTAATCCGGTCAGCGTCCCGGTGAATCTCCTCTGCACCCTCTCTAATCCAGGCAGCGTCCCGGTGAATCTCCTCTGCACCCTCTCTAATCCGGTCAGCGTCCCGGTGAATCTCCTCTGCACCCTCTCTAATCCAGGCAGCGTCCCGGTGAATCTCCTCTGCACCCTCTCTAATCCGGTCAGCGTCCCGGTGAATCTCCTCTGCACCCTCTCTAATCCGGTCAGCGTCCCGGTGAATCTCCTCTGCACCCGCTCTAATCCAGGCAGCATCCTGGTGAATCTCCTCTGCACCCTCTCTAATCCAGGCAGCGTCCTGGTGAATCTCCTCTGCACCCTCTCTAATCCAGGCAGCGTCCTGGTGAATCTCCTCTGCACCCTCTCTAATCCAGGCAGCTTCCTGGTGAATCTCCTCTGCACCCTCTCTAATCCAGGCAGCATCCTGGTGAATCTCCTCTGCACCCTCTCTAATCCAGACAGCACCCTGGTGAATCTCCTCTGCACCCTCTCCAATCCAGGCAGAGTCCTGGTGAATCTCCTCTGCACCCTCTCTAATCCGGTCAGTGTCCCGGTGAATCTCCTCTGCACCCTCTCTAATCCAGACAGCATCCTGGTGAATCTCCTCTGCACCCTCTCCAATCCAGACAGCACCCTGGTGAATCTCCTCTGCACCCTCTCTAATCCGGTCAGCGTCCCGGTGAATCTCCTCTGCACCCTCCCTAATCCAGGCAGCATCCTGGTGAATCTCCTCTGCACCCTCTCTAATCCAGACAGCACCCTGGTGAATCTCCTCTGCACCCTCTCCAATCCAGGCAGAGTCCTGGTGAATCTCCTCTGCACCCTCTCTAATCCGGTCAGTGTCCCGGTGAATCTCCTCTGCACCCTCTCTAATCCAGACAGCATCCTGGTGAATCTCCTCTGCACCCTCTCTAATCCAGACAGCACCCTGGTGAATCTCCTCTGCACCCTCTCCAATCCAGGCAGAGTCCTGGTGAATCTCCTCTGCACCCTCTCTAATCCAGGCAGCATCCTGGTGAATCTCCTCTGCACCCTCTCTAATCCAGACAGCATCCTGGTGAATCTCCTCTGCACCCTCTCCAATCCAGACAGCACCCTGGTGAATCTCCTCTGCACCCTCTCTAATCCGGTCAGCGTCCCGGTGAATCTCCTCTGCACCCTCTCTAAAGTTCCCACAACCTTTCCATAGTGAGGCGACCCTGTCATTCACCCTGCAGCCAGAGGAGGGGTGGGGGAATATCTGGGAGGTGGAGAGGGGATCAGGAAATAGAAGAATAAAGGGTTTAATTACCATGATTCCGTGTAATCAGACCATGATAACATGTAGTTTCAGTCTCTCATACTGAGAATGTTGTAAAACTGTCATTCTCTTGTTATTAAGAGTTACTAACCGTTTTTTTTTTACCAGAATTGATGGGCAGAACTCTGGGAGGGGAAATCCCTTCCAATGGATTACAGATTAAACGATCTCAGCAGGGTTTATACAGAAACCAAACTTTACCCAGTGGAAGGGTTCAAACGTAGAGAATGTTCAACGACCTCAGGCCGTGGCGCGGCAACTGAAGGGGGTCGGGAATGGGAGAAGGGAGCCCTGTGGATGTAGAGAGAGAGAAGGAAAGAGAGAGAGAGAGAGAGACACACACACACACTGAGGGCAGGGGGAGGAGAGAGAGAGACGAGAGCAGATAGGGACAGAGTGAGAGAGAGAGGGGAGCAGAGGGAGAGGGTACAGAGAGAAATGGATAGAGGGAGTAGAGAGAGAACGGAGAGAGAGGTTGCAAAGAGAGAGTGAGATAGAGGGCAGAAAGAGAGACAGAGAGAGAAAGAGAGAGAGAGAGAGAGAAAGAGAGGGAGACATGGAAAGAGGGGGGAAGAGAGGGGGGAAAGAGAGTGGGGAAGAGAGAGAGGGGGAAGAGAGAGCAGAGAGGACTGAGAGAGAGAGAAGGAAAGAGAGAAAGAGAGAGTACAGAGTGCGAGAGGACAGAGACATAGAGAGAGAAAAAGAAAGGGAGAGGGGGAAAGAAAGAGAAAGAAAGAGAGAGAAACAGAGTACAGAGTCAAAGAGAACAGAGAGAGAGAGAGAGAGAAAGAGAGGGGGGAAAGAGAAGGAGAGAGAGTACCGCCCTCTGCCTACAGAAATTCCACCTCATCTCTGTTCTGGAGGGTTGTTTTTCAGTTCTGAGGCTGTGCCCTCTGGTCCTAGACTCCCCCACTATAGGAAACATCCTCTGCACATCCACTCTATCTGTGTCCTCTTGTCCTAGACTCCCCCACTATAGGAAACATCCTCTCCACATCCACTCTATCTGTGTCCTCTGGTCCTAGACTCCCCCACTATAGGAAACATCCTCTCCACATCCACTCTATCTGTGTCCTCTGGTCCGAGACTCCCCCACTATAGGAAACATCCTCTCCACATCCACTCTATCTGTGTCCTCTGGTCCCAGTCTCCCCCACTACAGGAAACATCCTCTCCACATCCACTCTATCTGTCCCCTCGGGTCCGAGACTCCCCCACTACAGGAAACATCCTCTCCACATCCACTCTATCTGTGTCCTCTGGTCCGAGACTCCCCCACTATAGGAAACATCCTCTCCACATCCACTCTATCTGTGTCCTCTGGTCCTAGACTCCCCCACTATTGAAAACATCCTCTCCACATCCACTCTATCTGTGTCCTCTGGTCCTAGACTCCCCCACTATAGGAAACATCCTCTCCACGTCCACTCTATCTGTGTCCTCTGGTCCTAGACTCCCTCACTATAGCAAACATCCTCCCCACATCCACTGTATGTCCTCTGGTCCTAGACTCCTCCACTATAGGAAACATCCTCTCCACATCCACTCTGTCTGTGTCCTCTGGTCCTAGACTCCCCCACTATAGGAAACATCCTCTCCACATCCACTCTATCTGTGTCCTCTGGTCCTAGACTCCCCCACTATAGGAAACATCCTCTCCACGTCCACTCTATAGACCTTTGAATATTTGGTAGGTTTCAATGAAATTCCCCCCAAACCCAGCACTGTGTGTGTGTGTGTATGTGTGTGTGTGTGTGTGCGTGCGTGCGTGTGTGTGTGTGTGTGTGTGTGTGTGTGTGTGTGTGTGTGTGTGTGTGAGTGTGAGAGTGTGTGTGTGTGAGTGTGTGAGAGTGTGGGAGTGTGTGTGTGTGAGTGTGTGTGTCTGTGAGTGTGAGTGTGTGTGTGTGTGTGAGTGTGGGAGAGTGTGTGTGTGTGAGTGTGGGAGTGTGTGTGTCTGTGAGTGTGTGTGTGAGTGTGGGAGTGTGTGTGTCTGTGAGTGTGTGTGTGTGTCTGTGAGTGTGTGTGTGTGTGTGGGAGTGTGTGTGTGTGAGTGTGTGTGTGTGTGTCTGTGAGTGTGTGTGTGTGTCTGTGAGTGTGTGTGTGTGTGTGTGTGTGTGTGAGTGTGAGTGAGTGTGTGTGTGTGTGTGAGTGTGTGTGTCTGTGAGTGTGTGTGTGTCTGTGAGTGTGTGTGTGTGTGTGAGTGTGGGAGTGTGTGTGTGTGAGTGTGAGTGAGTGTGTGTGTCTGTGAGTGTGAGTGAATGTGTGTGAGTGTGTGTGTGAGTGTGTGAGTGAGTGTGTGTGAGTGTGTGTGTGAGTGTGTGTGAGTGTGGGAATGTGTGTGTGTGTGAGTTTGAGTGTGAGTGAGTGTGTGTGTGTGAGTGTGTGTGTCTGTGAGTGTGTGTGTGTGAGTCAATTCCACTGGACTCCAGTGAGTACAGGCCCATAGCCATCAAGTGAGTGTCATACCCTAACCCTCCCATTCCTGGGATCTTTCTCCAGACCCTCTCCAATGACAGCGCGTCCTTTCTAAGTCAAGGTACCCAAACCCTTCCACCTTTCAACAGCCCTGGGGGATTTGTGGGAGATCTGACAGCTCGTCCAAGAGTCAGCCCTGTGTTAGACATGTGCTGTGAGCTTCCCCCTGGGTTCTGTACCCACAACTGGGTCTAACGCACCACAAGCTGAACAGAGCCGGTGAGAAAGAGCGGGGAATGAGTGCGAATCGAGAACGCTACAGAGACAAAAGATCAAAAGTGAAACCATCCGACTGAAATAGTGAACTCTGAAAGATTGAAAATGATGGACACATGATAGAGGGGGAGGGGGATTTCAGAGAGAGATTGGGGGAGGGAGATACAGAGGGAGAGATATAGAGCAGGATGGAGAGAGAGAAAGAGAAGTGGAGAGAAAAAAATAGGGAAGAAAGAAAGGGGGAGGGAAAGGGAGGGAAAGGGGGGGAGAGAGTAAGAGGGGGAGAGAGAAAGGAAAGGAGAGCGAAAGAGGGAAAGAGAAATAGAGAAACAGTGAGAAAGAGAGGGGTGGAAAGAAAGGCAGAGAGATAGAAAAGGGAGAGGGGTGATCTAGGAATAATGGTGCATATTTCCCTGAAGGTGGAATCTCATGTGGATAGGGTGGTGAAGAAAGCTTTTGGTATGCTGGCCTTTATAAATCAGAGCATTGAGTATAGGAGTTGGGATGTAATGTTAAAATTGTACAAGGCATTGGTAAGGCTGAATCTGGAGTATTGTGTACAGTTCTGGTCACCGAATTATAGGAAAGATGTCAACAAAATAGAGAGAGTACAGAGAAGATTTACTAGGATGTTACCTGGGATTCAGCACCTAAGTTACAGAGAAAGGTTGAACAAGTTAGGTCTTTATTCTTTTAACTGTAGAAGGTTGAGGGGGGACTTGATAGAGGTATTTAAAATGATGAGGGGGATAGATAGAGTTGATGTGGATAGGCTTTTTCCATTGAGAGTAGGGGAGATTCAAACAAGAGGACATGAGTTGAGAGTCAGGGGGGCAAAAGTTTAGGGGTAACATGAGGGGGAATTTCTTTACTCAGAGAGTGGTAGCTGTGTGGAACGAGCTTCCAGTAGAAGTGGTAGAGGCAGGTTCGGTATTGTCATTTAAAGTAAAATTGGACAGGTATATAGACAGGAAAGGAATGGAGGGTTATGGGCTGAGTGTGGGTCGGTGGGACTAGGTGAGAGTGGGCGTTCGGCATGGACTAGAAGGGCCGAGACGGCCTGTTTCCGTGCTGTGATTGTTATAGGGTTATATGGGTCGGTGGGACTAGGTGAGAGTGGGCGTTCAGCACGGACTAGAAGGGCTGAGACGGCCTGTTTCCATGCTGTAATTATTATACGGTGATATGGTAAGAGATGTAACGAAAGAATGACTGTTCTGGTTTTCTCCCACAGTCCGAAGGGTTAGCGACTGCTGGTCAGGCCCCGTGGGTTCCTGAAGCACAGTGACTCTTGTGCCCCCAGTGCATCCTTACTGAACGACACATTTCACCGTATGTTTTGGTACACGTGTGACAAACTCAGTTAACCTTTATCCTTACAAAATAGGGAGGTGATGGGGGGGTGGGGGGAAGATTCATCCCTGGAGTTCCAATGTGACATATTCAATACCTCTTGTTATTCGGCCCTTCCCCCCCTTGTTCACTTTCTCCCTCTGCCCGATTGTCCGATTCAACTGCACCCCCCCCCCATAATTCTCTCATCACTTTTCTTCTCTTGGCCTTCATCCTTCATCCTCTCCCTTCCTTTCTTTCCCAATGCTCCCTCTCCCTTTCTGGTGATCACCGCTGATGGCTTTCACGCAGATTCAATATCGTCCCCTCTCCTGAGCGGGGCTTCTCAACCTCTGCAGGAGCTGTTGATACCCGCACTGACGCAAGCCCTTCGCCGGAGGTGTCTCAGGACAAACATCTCTGAGGCTGGCGGGCAATCCGTTTGACTTAATGCTCGGGGGGAGCTGAAGTTTGGGTGTTAGAGTTGGGATTGGTTTGGGATTTGGGGTAGAAGTGGATTTGCATTTTGGAATTGGATCTGGGAACTGGGTTGGAGTTGGATTTGAGGATTGGGTTTGAGACTGAATTGGTTTTGGATTCAATCTGGGAACTGGGTTGGAGTTGGATTTGAGGATTGGTTTTGGGAATCGGGTTTGGATTCGATCTGGGAACTGGGTTGGAGTTGGAGTTGAGGATTGGTTTTGGGAATCGGGTTTGGATTCGATCTGGGAACTGGGTTGGAGTTGGTGTTGAGGTTTGGTTTTTGGGAATTGGTTTTGGATTCGATCTGGGAACTGGGTTGGAGTTGGAGTTGAGGATTGGGTTTGAGACTGAATTGGTTTTGGATTCAATCTGGGAACTGGGTTGGAGTTGGAGTTGAGGTTTGGTTTTTGGGAATTCGGTTCGGATTCGATCTGGGAACTGGGTTGGAGTTGGATTTGAAGATTGATTTTGGGAATCGGGTTTGGATTCGATCTGGGAACTGGGTTGGAGTTGGTGTTGAGGTTTGGTTTTTGGGAATTGGTTTTGGATTCGATCTGGGAACTGGGTTGGAGTTGGAGTTGAGGATTGGGTTTGGGAATTGGGTATGGATTCGATCTGGGAACTGGGTTGGAGTTGGGGTTGAGGATTGGTTTTGGGAATCGGGTTTGGATTCGATCTGGGAACTGGGTTGGAGTTGGAGTTGAGGATTGGCTTTGGGAATCGGGTTTGGATTCGATCTGGGAACTGGGTTGGAGTTGGATTTGAAGATTGATTTTGGGAATTGGGTTTGGATTCGATCTGGGAACTGGGTTGGAGTTGGAGTTGAGGATTGGCTTTGGGAATCGGGTTTGGATTCGATCTGGGAACTGGGTTGGAGTTGGATTTGAGGATTGGCTTTGGGAATTGGTTTTGGATTCGATCTGGGAACTGGGTTGGAGTTGGAGTTGAGGATTGGGTTTGGGAATCGGGTTTGGAGATCAGGTTTGAGGGGATTGGGTCTGGATTGGAATTGGGGTTTGGACTTGATTTGCAAGCTGAGGTTATGAGGACCGGGGCTGTGTCTGAGGTTGGGTTCTGGACAAGGGGTTTGGATCGTGTTTTAGGTTCTCATCTGGGGGAGGCTGAGACTAGGGATTAGCCACTCAAAGAATTAAGAAAACGTCACAGTGCAGACATCAGGAAGAACGAATGTGAGGGCAAGCTCTCACTTTTCCCCATTTGCCTGCAGGATCAGGTAACGAGGCAGATGTAACCACATATTGTACTAACTTCCTGCAACCACAACTTATACTTTTGGTGACATCTCCAGCGGATGTGCACTTGTGGGGTTTGTGGGAACGTTCTTCAAGTGAGAGCCTCGGAAACTAAGAGATTAGCAGCCAGACCCAGATTCTCTTCTATCGAACCCAAACCCAACCCGGCCCCAGGAAATCGAGGATCAAATTAATTCAACAAATACAGTCCGGTGCAAAAGTCTTGGCCACACACACACACACACACACACACACACACACACACACACACACACACACACACACACACACAAACACAGACACCCACACACACACCGAAACACAGACATAGACACACGCACACACACACACACACACACACACACACACACACACACACACACACACTCACCCACACACTCACACACACACACTCACACACACACACACACACTCACCCACACACTCACACACACACACTCACACACACACACACACACACTCACCCACACACTCACACACACACACTCACACTCGCACACACACACGCACACACACAGAGTGCTGGAGGAACTCGGCAGGGCCGGCAGCATCTGGGGACACACACACACTCACCCGCACACTCACACACACTCACACACACACACACACACACACTCACACACACACACTCACACACGCACACACACAGAGTGCTGGAGGAACTCGGCAGGGCCGGCAGCATCTGGGGACAAGGGCAAACGGGCGACGCTTCGGGCCGAGAATCCATTAGACCAAAAAGGTGAAGGGTCTGGGCCCGAGACGTTGACTTTTTGCTCTTTTCCACAGGCGCTGCCTGGCCTGCTGAGCTGCCCCCGCGTCTTGTCTTCGACTCTTTGCCTCTTAACCTGCGTCAGGAGGTGTCTGGGCACCCTCGGCGCGGAGAAACAGATGTTTCATTTGGCTGTGTACGTGAAGACGGTTGAGCGACAGCAATCTTGACCTTGAAAGTGATTCATTTTCAAGATCTGGATCTGAGAAGACTCAGGGAAGCTCTGGTACTCGGGGAAGAACCTATGGTTAAAAAAAATACTCAACCATAGAAACCTCAAGAATTCATTAAATGCGCAAAAAAAACAGCTGCCAAGACAATGGCCGAGTTTCCCTATTTGTGGGAAATCGCCGGGAAGTCCAGCGGAGTCAGAGGGATTTTCAGACCGTCCAGTTACAACCTCTCCCAATCCCGACCGGGAGTGATTGCCTTCGCTCGGCGGGTTAGGAGATTCCTGAGCTGCACCGACGTCTCTTTCTGAAAGGATATTGGAAGGCCGAGATAGAGTGGATGTGGAGAGGATGTTTCCTATAGTGGGGGAGTCTAGGACCAGAGGACACAGAGAGAGTGGATGTGATGATGATGTTTCCTATAGTGGGAGAGTCTAGGACCAGAGGGCACAGATAGAGTGGATGTGGACAGGATGTTTCCTATAGTGGGGGAGTCTAGGACCAGAGGACTCAGATAGAGTGGATGTGGAGAGGATGTTTCCTATAGTGGGGGAGTCTAGGACCAGAGGACACAGATAGAGTGGATGTGGAGAGGATGTTTCCTATAGTGGGGGAGTCTAGGAACAGAGGACACAGATAGAGTGGATGTGGAGAGGATGTTTCCTGAAGTGGGGGAGTCTAGGACCAGAGGACACAGATAGAGTGGATGTGGAGAGGATGTTTCCTATAGTGGGGGAGTCGAGGAACAGAGGACACAGAGAGAGTGGACGTGGAGAGAATGTTTCCTATAGAGGGGAGTCTAGGACCAGACGACACAGATAGAGTGGATGTGGAGAGTATGTTTCCTGTAGTGGGGGAGTCTAGGACCAGAGGACACAGAGAGAGTGGACGTGGAGAGAATGTTTCCTATAGAGGGGAGTCTAGGACCAGAGGACACAGATAGAGTGGATGTGGAGAGGATGTTTCCTGAAGTGGGGGAGTCTAGGACCAGAGGACACAGATAGAGTGGATGTGGAGAGGATGTTTCCTATAGAGGGGAGTCTAGGACCAGAGGATACAGATAGAGTGGATGTGGAGAGGATGTTTCCTGAAGTGGGGGAGTCCAGGAACAGAGTACACAGATAGAGTGGATGTGGAGACGATGTTTCCTGAAGTGGGGGAGTCTAGGACCAGAGGACACAGATAGAGTGGATGTGGAGAGGATGTTTCCTATAGAGGGGAGTCTAGGACCAGAGGATACAGATAGAGTGGATGTGGAGAGGATGTTTCCTGAAGTGGGGGAGTCCAGGAACAGAGTACACAGATAGAGTGGATGTGGAGACGATGTTTCCTGAAGTGGGGGAGTCTAGGACCAGAGGACACAGCCTCAGAATTGAGGGGCATCTATTTAGAACCAAATTTCTTTAGCCAGAAGGTGGAATTCATTGCCAAAGGTGGCTGTTGAAGCCAAGTCATTGGGTGTATTTGGGATGGAGGGTTGATGGTTCTGGATTAGTCAGGAGGGGGGGGGGGCAAAGTGAAGCCAGGAGAATGGGGGTTGAGAGGGATAGTAAGTCAGCCATGATGGAATGGCGCAGCAGGCTCGACGGGCCGAACGGCCTAATTCTGACCTACCCCCCCCCCCCCCCCGGGGGACCGCCGTCGCGTGGAGGAGTGGAGGGGAGGGGGGGGGTGTCACCGAAGGTGAGTGAGCTGCCCCTGCCAGAATGGAGACGACGGCAAGCCCCCTCCTCGGGCAACCCGTAGACACCCAAGGCGTTTGTTTTCCGCAGCGAGGTCAGCCTCGGCTCCCTCACCTACCAAAACACCTTTGCAAAGGCTGCGGTGGCTCTGCCCCGCTCGTTTGGTTCAGATCAGATCAGATTGGAATCAAACTTTTATTGTTTGTCGTCGTGCCGGCTACGGATACAAAGCCGAACGAAACGCAGTTAGCATTTAACTGGAAATGCAAAGAATAGCGTTATTTTTTTTTTAAAAAAAACTAACTGCGAATAAAGACTAAGTGCTGCAGCCCACAAGGACTGAGACAGTCCGATATGGGGGCGATACTGCTGGGGGCTGTGATGGGGGGTTCAGCAGGGTCACAGGCTCAGGGGGGTATCTCTTCCTGGGCCTTCTGGTGCGGGAGCGGAGGCTCCTGTAGCGCCTACCGGATGGGGGGTGGGGTGGGGTGGGGGGGTGGGGTGGGTTAGGGCGAGGCGCATCCCAGGCAGCGTTTGTGGTAGATGCTCTCAATGGTGGGCAACTGGGTGCCGATACCCCGCTGGGCAGTCTTCACCGCCCGCTGGACTGCTTTGCGGTCCGGTGCGGGGCAATCGCCCTACCGCACTGAGCATGCCGTCAGTGGTACAGCGGGAAAACCCCCGACAGTGGATCCAGCTGGATTTTATTGCTCAACCGGCCGGCGAGGTAAATTGTGTCAGATGTGGGCACAGTCGTTACGTCCTAGCTCCTTACGTTGTTGGTACCCAACCATCGATAGAGAGAGAGAGAGAGAGAGACAGAGCTGTTTCCCGTGAACACAATGGAACCGACCGAACTAACGCCCGCGTCAGGGACAAGGAAGGGAGAAACGTAACGGGTTGTGGAGCCCTTGAAAGTTAATCCAGAGGTTGCGGAATCAGTTCTGAGCGAAGTTATCCTCACTGGTTCAGGAGCCTGATGTTTGAGGAGTAATAACTGTTCCTGAACCTGCTGGTGTGGGTGCTGAGGCTCCTGTATCTCCTTCCTGATGGTTGAGGGGTAATAACCGTTCCTGAACCTGGTGGTGTGGGTCCTGAGGCTCCTGTATCTCCTTCCTGATGGTTGAGGGGTAATAACCGTTCCTGAACCTGGTGGTGTGGGTCCTGAGGCTCCTGTACCTCCTTCCTGATGGTTGAGGGGTAATAACCGTTCCTGAACCTGGTGGTGTGGGTCCTGAGGCTCCTGTACCTCCTTCCTGATGGTTGAGGGGTAATAACCGTTCCTGAACGTGGTGGTGTGGGTCCTGAGGCTCCTGTACCTCCTTCCTGATGGTTGAGGGGGTAATAACCGTTCCTGAACGTGGTGGTGTGGGTCCTGAGGCTCCTGTACCTCCTTCCTGATGGTTGAGGGTTAATAACTGTTCCTGAACCTGGTGGTGTGGGTCCTGAGGCTCCTGTACCTCCTTCCTGATGGTTCAGGGGATAATAACTGTTCCTGAACCTGGTGGTGTGGGTCCTGAGGCTCCTGTACCTCCTTCCTGATGGTTCAGGGGTAATAACTGTCCCTGAACCTGGTGGTGTGGGTCCTGAGGCTCCTGTACCTCCTTCCTGATGGTTGAGGGGGTAATAACCGTTCCTGAACCTGGTGGCGCGGGTCCTGAGGCAACCCGGAGTTAGCCCCTGTCGACTGAGGGCTCGCTGCCTGCAGCGATCACAAAACACGGGCACGCGTGACCAACATCAACTTTCCGCGTTCCGGAAACCGCAGTCAGCGCGCCACCTGCTACTGGGCAATCAGAACTCACTGCCGGGTCCGGGACTCCAAACCCCGCCGCCCTCCCCACCCAGTGAGTGTACCAGGCTCAAGGGAGACTGTCCCCACCTTTGAGTGAATTTGAGACTCAGGTCCAGTGGCGCCTCTGCCTTCGCATGTATTACAACCGAACGAAACAACTTTCCCCCAGACCACAGTGCGCCCACACGACGCGCATCTCACCGTGCACAGGAAGCAAAATGTCACCGCGGATAAACTAATAAAATATCAGCTCGCTGTGCCCAGCGGACGAGACCCCGGTGGTGTCCGGGTATTCACCAGTCCCCCAGCCCGGGGGAAGGAGCTGTTCCCCAGTCTGACAGTCCCAGTCCTGATGCTCCTGTACCTCCTCCCTGACGGCGGCGGGTCAGAGAGATTGTGGGATGAGTGGGTGGTGACGAGACCCCGGTGGTGGTCTGGTATTCACCAGTCCCCCAGCCCGGGGGAAGGAGCTGTTCCCCAGTCTGACAGACCCAGTCCTGATGCTCCTGTACCTCCTCCCTGACGGCGGCGGGTCAGAGAGATTGTGGGATGAGTGGGTGGTGACGAGACCCCGGTGGTGGTCTGGTATTCACCAGTCCCCCAGCCCGGGAGAAGGAGCTGTTCCCCAGTCTGAGAGACCCAGTCCTGATGCTCCTGTACCTCCTCCCTGACGGTGGTGGGTCAGAGAGATTGTGGGATGAGTGGGTGGTGGTAACGAGACCCCAGTGGTGGCCGGTTATTCATCAGTCCCCCAGCCCGGGGGAAGGAGCTGTTCCCCAGTCTGACAGACCCAGTCCTGATGCTCCTGTACCTCCTCCCTGACGGCGGTGGGCCAGAGAGATTGTGGGGGTGGGTGGCAGGGACCCACAACAATACTTTAAACCCCTCGTCTGCAACGTTCCCGGTATAAGTCACAAATAGGTGTGGTTGGGTGGGGGGGGGAGGGGTTGGTTGGTGAAATTTACTAACACTTGTCACAGAATAAACCT
Source organism: Hypanus sabinus (assembly GCF_030144855.1). Taxonomy (NCBI): domain Eukaryota; kingdom Metazoa; phylum Chordata; class Chondrichthyes; order Myliobatiformes; family Dasyatidae; genus Hypanus; species Hypanus sabinus. The sequence goes on from NW_026779622.1 coordinate 33,799, forward strand.
TTGTAATTACTCGCGTCCAAGTAATGGGAGCTTTTGCTGCCCCGGGTCAATGCCTCCCCACAACACCTGTGAGAAAAGTGATTTTATTTTTGTGTGTGTGCAGTTACATAACGGGTGGGGAAGTGAAATTTTAAGAACTGGTGCAGCGGCCGGTTGTGAGTGGTCCCCAAGGACGGCTGTGACCCGGGCTCAGTTCGAATGGGTAAACACGCCGGCGATTCCGCACAGAGAGCGCTGGAGGGGGGTCAGGGGCGGCCTCCCGTGGCATGTGGGTGGAACCGGCCACCCTTTCCAGCTCAGACACCCCCCCCCCCCCTCCATCGGGAACAGAAGCGGGGACGGGGCCACCACTTACCTGTCGGAGCTGTCATCTTCTTCCCGAGAGAGAGAGAGAGAGCGCGCAGAACTTCGGAAGAAAGTTTCAGCTTTTCTATCCCTCGCTTTATTATTATTTTTTTCAGACGACGTTTCCCTGGGTCGTGAGCTCGTTTAATCCCCTTTGGCGTTCTGCAGGTCGCTCGTTCCGTCTCTGCTCAGCCTTCAAAGCCCGGCTAGGGACCGCCTCCCTGCAGCGTCTGAGCGGTCTCGGCACCCTGCTGTTGTGTAACACTGCTTTAACACACGTGGCTGACGCACTTCAACTCCCCGGCGGACAGCCCAGTTGATCGAACGAGGCCAGGTCGATCCTGGAAACTGCTGTTTGGGTCTGGGACTCCCCGACCAGCTGACTAAACACTCAAAACTGGAGAGAGCGTACTGAGCCATTTTTAAACGAGCAGTGACACAGCACGACGGACAGCGGGGGACAGTCCGAAGGCCCTCTGGTCCGCTGACACGCGATTTCAGGGAAATACCACGGGACGAGGGGGAATTACTGATATTTAGCAGGCACAACAGGTGCTTTCCATCCCGACTCTCTGCCTTCACAGCGGGGAGGATGGAGTGTGGGGGGGGGGGAGAGTCGGGAGCCTGGATTCCAGCTGCAGGGCACGAATGACGCTGAGCCTTTCCAAGGCGGGGGTCAGACCGCAATTGGAGTGCAGTCAGCAGCACTTACTAAGAAAAGACGAGCCGGCCCTGGAGGGGGTCCGGAGGGGGTTCACGGGAATGACTCCGGGAATGAAAGGGTTAACACACAGGGGTGTGTGAAGGCTCTGGGCCTGAACTCACTGGAGTTTAGGGTGGGGTATGAGGGAACCTCACTGAAAGCTATGCAATATTGATAAGTCTAGAAAGATTAGATATGGAGAGGATGTTTCCTATAGTTGGGGAGTCTAGGACCACAGGATATAGATAGACTGGATGTGGAGAGGATGTTTCCTGTAGTGGGGGAGTCTAGGACCAGAGGACACAGATAGAGTGGATGTTTCCTATAGTGGGGGAATCTAGGACCAGAGGACACAGATAGAGTGGATGTGGAGTGGATGTTTCCTATAGTGGGGGAATCTAGGACCAGAGGACACAGATAGAGTGGATGTGGAGAGAATGTTTCCTACAGTGGGGGAGTCTAAGACCAGAGGACACAGATAGAGTGGATGTGGAGAGAATGTTTCCTACAGTGGGGGAGTCTAGGACCAGAGGACACAGATAGAGTGGATGAGGAGTGGATGTTTCCTATAGTGGGGGAATCTAGGACCAGAGGACACAGATAGAGTGGATGTGGAGAGGATGTTTCCTATAGTGGGGGAGTCTAGGACCAGAGGACACAGATAGAGTGGATGTGGAGAGGAAGTTTCCTGTAGTGGGGGTGTCTTTGACCAGAGGACACAGATAGAGTGGATGTGGAGAGGATGTTTCCTATAGTGGGAGAGTCTAGGACCACAGATAGAGTGGATGTGGAGAGGATGTTTCCTATAGTGGGGGTGTCTAGGACCAGAGGACACAGATAGAGTGGATGTGGAGAGGATGTTTCCTATAGTGGGGGGAGTCTAGGACCAGAGGACACAGATAGACTGGATGTGGAGAGGATGTTTCCTAAAGTGGGGGAGGCTAGGACCAGAGGGCACAGATAGAATGGATGTGGAGAGGATGTTTCCTATAGTGGGGGAGTCTAGGACCACAGGACACAGATAGAGTGGATGTGGAGAGGATGTTTCCTATAGTGGGGGTGTCTAGGACCAGAGGACACAGATAGAGTGGATGTGGAGAGGATGTTTCCTATAGTGGGGGGAGTCTAGGACCAGAGGACACAGATAGACTGGATGTGGAGAGGATGTTTCCTAAAGTGGGGGAGGCTAGGACCAGAGGGCACAGATAGAATGGATGTGGAGAGGATGTTTCCTATAGTGGGGGTGTCTAGGACCAGAGGACAGATAGAGTGGATGTGGAGAGGATGTTTCCTATAGTGGGGGGGAGTCTAGGACCAGAGGACACAGATAGACTGGATGTGGAGAGGATGTTTCCTAAAGTGGGGGAGGCTAGGACCAGAGGGCACAGATAGAATGGATGTGGAGAGGATGTTTCCTATAGGGGGGAGTCTAGGACCAGAGGACACAGATAGAGTGGATGTGGAGAGGATGTTTCCTATAGTGGTGGAGTCTAGGACCAGAGGACACAGATAGAGTGGATGTGGAGAGGATGTTTCCCAGTGGGGGAGTCTAGGACCACAGCCTCAGAATAGAGGGATGTCCATTTAGAACAGAGATGAAGAGGGATTTATTCAGCCAGAGGGTGGTGAATCTGTGGAATTCTTTGCCCCAGACGGCTGTGGAGGCCAAGTCATTGGGTGTATTTAAGTCGGAGGTTGACAGGTTCTTGATTAGTCAGGGGGTCAAAGATTGCAGGGAGCAGGCAGGAGAATGGAGTTGAGAGGGTTGATAAATCAGCCACGATCAAGTCAAGTCACTTATATTGTCATTTCGACCGTAACTGTTGGTACAGTGCAGAGTGAAAACGAGACGACGTTTGTCTGATGGAATGGAACAGCAGACTCGATGGGCTGAATGGCCTGACTCTGCTCCTCTGTCTCGCGGCCTGACTGTGGGACCAGGCAAGCTCATCTCCACGTCCTGCCCTGCCCCGCTTCCCATCTTCACCTCGTCCCCAACTTCCTCCCCCTTCTTCTACGGATCTGGAGGGGGGGGGGGGGGTATGCCCGCAAGGAACGATCCTCACGGTTTGTACCCGCTGACATTCATGTACCTTGACGATAAATTCACCTAACAACAACACACAAAGTGCTGGTGGGACGCAACAGGCCAGGCAGCGTCCAGAGGGAGAAGCACTGTCGACGTTTCGGGCCGAGACCCTTCGTCAGGACTAATTGAATGGAAAGATAGCAAGAGATAAATACAAAATTTACCCTGCTGTTTGAGCTCTTACCTTTCTAGTTCTCTAATCATTATCCGTTGATATTGATCACGGTTCTGATGACAGACAGCTCGAGTCCCAGACTTGAGCAGCACAGGAAACGGCCGATGGAAGCCCCTTTTGCCCGTGTACCGCAGTCCAATCTGCCCCAAAAGGGAGGTCTGCAGCTCCCGGTATCCGTCCGAGAGCCTCTTAAACGGTCACGTTACCTGGCGCCTCCACCTCCCAGGGCGGTGTGTCCCCGAGGCTCCACGCGGTGCTGACGTTGAAGGTGACCCCCACGTCCAGACCAGGTTCGATTCTCACTGCTGCCCCCAGGAAGCCTCAGGTCCCACACCACCAGGTTCAGGGACAGTTATTACCCCTCAATCATCAGGAAGGAGGTACAGGAGCCTCAGGACCCACACCACCAGGTTCAGGAACAGTTATTACCCCCTCAACCATCAGGAAGGAGGTACAGGAGCCTCAGGACCCACACCACCAGGTTCAGGAACAGTTATTACTCCTCAACCATCAGGAAGAAGGTACAGGAGCCTCAGGTCCCACACCCAGGTTCAGGAACAGTTATTACCCCTCAATCATCAGGAAGGAGGTACAGGAGCCTCAGGACCCACACCACCAGGTTCAGGAACAGTTATTACCCCCTCAACCATCAGGAAGGAGGTACAGGAGCCTCAGGACCCACACCACCAGGTTCAGGAACAGTTATTACTCCTCAACCATCAGGAAGAAGGTACAGGAGCCTCAGGACCCACACCACCAGGTTCAGGAACAGTTATTACCCCTTAACCATCAGGAAGGAGGTACAGGAGGCTCAGGACCCACACCACCAGGTTCAGGGACAGTTATTACCCCTCAATCATCAGGAAGAAGGTACAGGAGCCTCAGGACCCACACCACCAGGTTCAGGAACAGTTATTACCCCTCAACCATCAGGAAGAAGGTACAGGAACCTCAGGACCCACACCACCAGGTTCAGGAACAGTTATTACACCCTCAACCATCAGAAAGGAGGTACAGGAGCCTCAGGTCCCACACCACCAGGTTCAGGAACAGTTATTACTCCTCAACCATCAGTAAGGAAGTACAGAAGCCTCAGGCCCCACACCACCAGGTTCAGGGACAGTTATTACCCCTCAACCATCAGGAAGGAGGTACAGGAGCCTCAGGTCCCACACCACCAGGTTCAGGAACAGTTATTACCCCTCAATCATCAGGAAGGAGGTACAGGAGCCTCAGGACCCACACCACCAGGTTCAGGAACAGTTATTACCCCCTCAACCATCAGGAAGGAGGTACAGGAGCCTCAGGTCCCACACCCAGGTTCAGGAACAGTTATTACCCCTCAATCATCAGGAAGGAGGTACAGGAGCCTCAGGACCCACACCACCAGGTTCAGGAACAGTTATTACCCCCTCAACCATCAGGAAGGAGGTACAGGAGCCTCAGGACCCACACCACCAGGTTCAGGAACAGTTATTACTCCTCAACCATCAGGAAGAAGGTACAGGAGCCTCAGGACCCACACCACCAGGTTCAGGAACAGTTATTACCCCTTAACCATCAGGAAGGAGGTACAGGAGGCTCAGGACCCACACCACCAGGTTCAGGAACAGTTATAACCCCTCAACCATCAGGAAGGAGGTACAGGAGCCTCAGGACCCACAGCACCAGGTTCAGGAACAGTTATTACCCCCTCAACCATCAGGAAGGAGGTACAGGAGCCTCACGACACACACCACCAGCTTCAGGAACAGTTATTACCCCTCAACCATCAGGAAGAAGGTACAGGAACCTCAGGACCCACACCACCAGGTTCAGGAACAGTTATTACACCCTCAACCATCAGAAAGGAGGTACAGGAGCCTCAGGTCCCACACCACCAGGTTCAGGGACAGTTATTACCCCTCAACCATCAGGAAGGAGGTACAGGAGCCTCAGGTCCCACACCACCAGGTTCAGGAACAGTTATTACCCCCTCAACCATCAGTAAGGAAGTACAGAAGCCTCAGGCCCCACACCACCAGGTTCAGGGACAGTTATTACCCCTCAACCATCAGGAAGGAGGTACAGGAGCCTCAGGTCCCACACCACCAGGTTCAGGGACAGTTATTACACCCTCAACCATCAGGACGGAGGTACAGGAGCCTCAGGACCCACACCACCAGGTTCAGGAACAGTTATTACCCCCTCAACCATCAGGAAGGAGGTACAGGAGCCTCAGGTCCCACACCACCAGGTTCAGGAACAGTTATTACCCCTCAATCATCAGGAAGGAGGTACAGGAGCCTCAGGACCCACACCACCAGGTTCAGGAACAGTTATTACCCCCTCAACCATCAGGAAGGAGGTACAGGAGCCTCAGGTCCCACACCCAGGTTCAGGAACAGTTATTACCCCTCAATCATCAGGAAGGAGGTACAGGAGCCTCAGGACCCACACCACCAGGTTCAGGAACAGTTATTACCCCCTCAACCATCAGGAAGGAGGTACAGGAGCCTCAGGACCCACACCACCAGGTTCAGGAACAGTTATTACTCCTCAACCATCAGGAAGAAGGTACAGGAGCCTCAGGACCCACACCACCAGGTTCAGGAACAGTTATTACCCCTTAACCATCAGGAAGGAGGTACAGGAGGCTCAGGACCCACACCACCAGGTTCGGGAACAGTTATTACCCCCTCAACCATCAGGAAGGAGGTACAGGAGCCTCAGGTCCCACACCCAGGTTCAGGAACAGTTATTACCCCTCAATCATCAGGAAGGAGGTACAGGAGCCTCAGGACCCACACCACCAGGTTCAGGAACAGTTATTACTCCTCAACCATCAGGAAGAAGGTACAGGAGCCTCAGGACCCACACCACCAGGTTCAGGAACAGTTATTACCCCTTAACCATCAGGAAGGAGGTACAGGAGGCTCAGGACCCACACCACCAGGTTCAGGGACAGTTATTACCCCTCAATCATCAGGAAGGAGGTACAGGAGCCTCAGGACCCACACCACCAGGTTCAGGAACAGTTATTACTCCTCAACCATCAGGAAGAAGGTATAGGAGCCTCAGGAACACACCACCAGGTTCAGGAACAGTTATTACCCCTCAACCATCAGGAAGAAGGTACAGGAGCCTCAGGACCCACGCTACCAGGTTCAGGAACAGTTATTACCCCTCAACCATCAGGAAGAAGGTACAGGAACCTCAGGACCCACACCACCAGGTTCAGGAACAGTTATTACACCCTCAACCATCAGAAAGGAGGTACAGGAGCCTCAGGTCCCACACCACCAGGTTCAGGAACAGTTATTACCCCCTCAACCATCAGTAAGGAAGTACAGGAGCCTCAGGCCCCACACCACCAGGTTCAGGGACAGTTATTACCCCTCAACCATCAGGATGGAGGTACAGGAGCCTCAGGTCCCACACACACCAGTTCAGGAACAGTTATTACACCCTCAACCATCAGAAAGGAGGTACAGGAGCCTCAGGTCCCACACCACCAGGTTCAGGGACAGTTATCACCCCTCAACCATCAGGAAGAGGACAGGAGCCTCAGGACCCACACCACCAGGTTCAGGGACAGTTATCACCCCTCAACCATCAGGAAGGAGGTACAGGAGCCTCAGGTCCCACACCACCAGGTTCAGGAACAGTTATAACCCCTCAACCATCAGGAAGGAGGTACAGGAGCCTCAGGTCCCACACCACCAGGTTCAGGGACAGTTATTACACCCTCAACCATCAGGCTCTTGAACCAGAGGGGATAACTTCACTCACCCTCACTTGTCCCATCACTGAACCGTTCCCACAACCCATGGGCTCACTTTCAAGGTCTCTTCATCTCTTGTTCTCGATATTTATTGCTTATTGATTTATCGTTACTATTTTTATTTCCTTTTGTCTTTGCAGGGTTTGACGTCTCCCGCTCTCCGACAGAACGGCCGAGTTGGTGCGATTTTTCATTGATTCTGTTATGGTTATAATTCCCTTGATTTACTGAATTCGCCCTGAGAACGTCAAGCTCCTGGCGGCGTGCGGACACGTTAAAGTGGAACCTGAATAAAACGCGGGAGACCGGCTTCTTGCAGTCACCGCAGTCTATCGCGCACCCTGCTGCAGGGGTTTGAGACCCAGTTGTCAAAGGCAAGGCGCGTTAGCACTGCCGCCATCTGACAAGTGCCCCCCGCCCCCCTTAGTCAGGTGACGGCCGTACATTTATACTGATAAGCCCCATTCATTACTGCTGCAGGATGTCATTTGAACTGGTACGCCCACCAAGTCTGTTGGTGCGGAACTTAGTTGAACTTAGTTAGAGAGAAGAGAGTCCGCTAAATCAAGGCTTAAATACAGGTGAATGTGGCTGTCCAGTCCTCCTCAGTTATTCCCTTTGCTAGGCCCTGACTTAATTACGTTGTTACGAACCCCGTAACTGGGTCACTTACCAAGCAAAGACAGAGAGGTCCGTTGAAGTCTGATGGTACTGTTTTTAACAGTATTTCATCTATTCATTATTCCTTGATCTCTATTCATTGGAGCGTAGAAGGATGAGGGGGGATTTGATCGAGGTGTTTAAAATTTTGAGAGGGATAGATAGAGTTGACGTGAACAGGCTGTTTCCATTGAGAGTAGGGGAGATTCAAACGAGAGGACATGATTTCAGAGTTGGGGGGGGGGGCAGAAGTTTAAGGGAAACACGAGGGGGTATTTCTTTACTCAGAGAGTGATAGCTGTGTGGAATGAGCTTCCTGTAGAAGTAGTAGAGGCCAGTTCAGTTGTGTCATTTAAGGTAAAATTGGACAGGTATATGGACAGGAAAGGAGTGGAGGGTTATGGGCTGAGTGCGGGTAGGTGGGGACTAGGTGAGATTAAGAGTTCGGCACGGACTAGGAGGGCCGAGACGGCCTGTTTCCGTGCTGTGATTGTTATATGGTTATATGGGTCAGTGGGACTAGGTGAGAGTGGGCGTTCGGCACGGACTAGAAGGGCCGAGATGGCCTGTTTCCGAGCTGTGATTGTTAGATGGTTATATGGGTCGGTGGGACTAGGTGAGAGTCAGCGTTCGGCACGGACTAGAAGGGCCGAGACGGCCTGTTTCCGTGCTGGAATTGTTATAGGGTTATATGGGTCAGTGGGACTAGGTGAGAGTGGGCGTTCGGCACTGACTAGAAGGGCCGAGACGGCCTGTTTCCGTGCTGTGATTGTTAGATGGTTATATGGGTCGGTGGGACTAGGTGAGAGTCAGCGTTCGGCATGGACTAGAAGGGCCGAGATGGCCTGTTTCCGAGCTGTGATTGTTAGATGGTTTATATGGGTCGGTGGACTAGGTGAGAGTGGGCGTTCGGCACGGACTAGAAGGGCCGAGACGGCCTGTTTCCGTGCTGTGATTGTTATAGGGTTATATGGTCAGTGGGACTAGGTGAGAGTGGACGTTCGGCACGGGCTAGAAGGGCCGAGATGGCCTGTTTCCCTGCGGTAATTGTGATATGGTTATTTATTGTTTGAAATACACAAAAATAATATGAATGCAAACATACAGATAACATACGTCGTCAATACTAAAGCTAAAGGCGCGGGTATAATAATAATAATCAATAAGAAATAGCCCTAGGGGATAATGTATTGTCCGATGGAAATATAAAAGTCACTCAAGTTCATTCAGGCTGCAGCCTTTGGTTGGAGTCAAGAGAGAGAGTTTAAAACCTGCCCATTCCTGTTATGACGTCAATCCTTCGAGAGTCGGCGGGGGCTGATTTGTGGTCGGCTAAAGCCGTTCTTCCGTGGCGAGGCCCACCGATTCCGAGGCGAAGTGGAAAAGGACGCGCCACTGGCCGTCGCCATCACGCTGTTACCGGGGTCCCGGCCTTTCTTCTGGTGCGTCTCTGAAGGGGCCGTTCCCCACCCCCCCTCCCCCCACAGACCCTCTCCTATCCCCCCTCCCCCCACAGACCCTCTCCTATCCCCCCCACCCCCACAGACCCTCTCCTATCCCCCCCTCCCCCCACAGACCCTCTCCTATCCCCCCCCTCCCCCACAGACCCTCTCCTATCCCCCCCTCCCCCCACAGACCCTCTCCTATCCCCCCCCCCACTCACGGGGTCTCAGATGTCAAATCAGGGTTTTAATGATGCCGTTCCCCCCCCCACCCCCACAGACCCTCTCCTATCCCCCCTCCCCCCACAGACCCTCTCCTATCCCCCCCCACTCACGGGGTCTGAGATGTCAAATCAGGGTTTTAATGATGCCATTCCCCCCCCCTCCCCACACAGACCCTCTCCTATCCCCCCCCCCCACTCACGGGTCTGAGATGTCAAATCAGGGTTTTAATGATGCCGTTCCCCCCCTCCCCCCACAGACCCTCTCCTATCCCCCCTCCCCCACAGACCCTCTCCTATCCCCGCCCACTCACGGGGTCTCAGATGTCAAATCAGGGTTTTAATGATGCCGTTCCCCCCCCTCCCCCACAGACCCTCTCCTATCCCCCCCCCCCCACTCACGGGGTCTCAGATGTCAAATCAGGGTTTTAATGATGCCATTCCCCCCCCCCACCCCCAACCAGCCCACGTTGCCCGTACTCAATACACATTTCAGCCTCCGAGAGACAATGGCCGTTTTCCGTGGCTTTGCATCGCTGAGGGCCAGGACATTTCAAAAGTCTCTCTCTCATTCCCTGGGTCTCCTGCCCTGACTTAATAGCGATCTTGCGATTCTCAAAAAGGAGTGCGCGGGCGGGGGGGGGGGGGGCGCAGGCGTAACAACGTGTAAGCGGCTTCTTCCTTTATGTTGCAGCTAAGGCTAATAAAATGCCTTCTTTTGGTATGCTAAAAGTGAAAATGCTTCTTTGTTATGGCAGCCGGCGAGAGGGCGCTTTCTCTCGCCGCTTGCTTGGGTCATAATCACCGACAACGAGAATTGTACTCGTTTGTTAACCGGTTGGGAGAGATGTTATTCTCTCTTGTGGGTCTGTGAGCCAGTGTTGGTTTGTGCGCGAAGCGGATGGACTTTGATCAGTTTGGTCCCTTTCACTTTTCCTTTTGTACTGTATCTGCATTAAGCGCACCGCTCCGGTAAGATCTATAAAGTGTAATCATTTAATCGCGTACGGTGTACTGTCAGTTATTTGGCGAGGCGGGGACACCACACAGCATCCACGCAGGCATTTCACCCAGTTTGGTAGGGGCCGAAGGCCGCTCCCCTGGACGGGAACGAGCTGAGCGAGTCTGAGGCGACCCAGGGGGCTACTTACATATCACCCTATACAATTACCGCACGGAAACAGGCCATCTCGGCCCTTCTAGTCCGTGCCGAACGCCCACTCTCACCTAGTCCCACTGACCCATATAACCATATAACAATTACAGCACGGAAACAGGCCGTCTCGGCCCTTCTAGTCCGTGCCGAACGCCCACTCTCACCTAGTCCCACCGACCCATATAACCCTATAACAATCACAGCTCGGAAACAGGCCATCTCGGCCCTTCTAGTCCATGCCGAACGCCCACTCTCACCTAGTCCCACCGACCCATATAACCATATAACAATTACAGCACAGAAACAGGCCGTCTCGGCCCTTCTAGCCCGTGCCGAACGCCCACTCTCACCTAGTCCCACTGACCCATATAACCCTATAACAATCACAGCACGGAAACAGGCCGTCTCGGCCCTTCTAGTCCGTTGCCGAACGCCCACTCTCACCTAGTCCCACTGACCCATATAACCATATAACAATCACAGCACCGAAACAGGCCGTCTCGGCCCTTCTAGCCCGTGCCGAACGCCCACTCTCACCTAGTCCCACTGACCCATATAACCATATAACAATCACAGCACCGAAACAGGCCATCTCGGCCCCTCTAGTCCGTGCCGAACGCTCACTCTCACCTAGTCCCACCGACCCATATAACCACATAACAATTACAGCACCGAAACAGGCCATCTCGGCCCCTCTAGTCCGTGCCGAACGCCCACTCTCACCTAGTCCCACCGACCCATATAACCCTATAACAATCACAGCACCGAAACAGGCCATCTCGGCCCTTCTAGCCCGTGCCGAACGCCCACTCTCACCTAGTCCCACTGACCCATATAACCCTATAACAATTCCAGCACGGAAACAGGCCATCTCGGCCCTTCTAGTCCGTGCCGAACGCCCACTCTCACCTAGTCCCACCGACCCATATAACCATATAACAATCACAGCACGGAAACAGGCCATCTCGGCCCTTCTAGTCCGTGCCGAACGCCCACTCTCACCTAGTCCCACCGACCCATATAACCATATCACAATTCCAGCACGGAAACAGGCCATCTCGGCCCTTCTAGTCCGTGCCGAAACGCTTACTCTCACCTAGTCCCACTGACCCGCACTCAGCCCGTAACCCTCCATTCCTTTCCTGTCCATATACCTATCCGATTTTACTTTAAATGACAATATCAAACCTGCCTCTACCACTTCTACTGGAAGCTCATTCCACACAGCTACCACTGTCTGAGTAAAGAAATTCCCCTTCGTGTTACCCTTAAACTTTTGCCCCCTAACTCTCAGCTCATGTCCTCTTGTTTGGATCTCCCCTACTCTCAATGGAAACAAGCCTATCCACGTCAACTCTATCTACCCCCCTCATAATTTTAAATATCGTCCCCCCTCAACCTTCTATGCTCCAAAGAATAAAGACCTAACTTGTTCAACCTTTCCCTGTAACTTAGGTGCTGAGACCCAGGTAACATTCTAGTAAACCTTCTCTGTACTCTCTCTATTTTGTTGACATCTTTCCTATAATTCGGTGACCAGAACTGTACACAATACTCCAAATTCGGCCTCACCAGTGCCTTGTACAATTTTAACATCACATCCCAACTCCTATACTCAATGCTCTGATTTATAAAGGCCAGCATACAAAAGCTTTCTTCACCACCCTGTCCACATGAGATTCCACCTTCAGGGAACTATGCCCCATGATTCCAGATCACTCTGTTCTACTGAATTCCTCAATGTCCTACCATTTACCATGTACAGATGGATGTTCATTCCTGTCCTTATCGGTGAGTCCTTCTCCCTACTCAAACGAGGGTACAATGTAAAATGTTATCAAACTCTCAGTGTCTCTCTGGAAACCAAGGGGAACTAGTATAAGTTGGTTTTAGCTAACTGCTGAAGACAGTTTACTTCAGTCAAAAATTTCTATTCATTCTGGAAACCAAGGGGGAACTAGTATAAGTTGGTTTTAGCTAACTGCTGAAGACAGTTTACTTCAGTTCAAAAATTTCTATTCAGTCCCAATTATTCTTTTAGCCAGAGTCAAAATGGGTTCAAAATGATTCTTGTATATCCTCAATTCCTCAGATATACCTTGGTAATAAAATTTACTTTGAACTTCGAAATTATTTTGCAGCAGCAAAGTACATAATAATAAAATTATTTATTACAAGAAGACATATGTATCAGAAAATAAAATAAAATTAAATAAGTAGTGCAGATAAGAGCGGGGAAACATCACGTGGCGGTGCCCTGGGTTCAATGTCCGTTCAGAAATCGGATGCCAGAGGGAAGAAGCTGTTCCTGAATCGTTGAGTGTGTGTCTTCAGGCTCCTGTACCCCCTCCCTGATGGCAGAGGGGAAGAAGCTGTTCCTGAATCATTGAGTGTGGCCTTCAGGCTCCTGTACCTCCTCCCTGATGGCAGAGGGGAAGAAGCTGTTCCTGAATCATTGAGTGTGGGCCTTCAGGCTCCTGTACCTCCTCCCTGATGGCAGAGGGGAAGAAGCTGTTCCTGAATCACTGAGTGTGTGTCTTCAGGCTCCTGTACCTCCTCCCTGGTGGTGGCAATGAGAAGAGGGCAAGTCCTGGGTGGTGGGGGTCCCTAACGACGGACATCACCTTTTGGAAGCACTGCCCTTTGAAGATGTCCTGGATGCTGGGGAGGTCGTTGCCCAGGATGGAGATGACTGTTTATAACTTTCTGCAGCTTCTTCTGGTCCTTTGCAGTAGCCTCCCCCCCCGCCCCAGCCACCCCGCCATACCAGACGGTGATGCAGCCGGTTAAAATTCTCTCCACCCTACCTCTGCAGAAATTTGCGGGTGCCCTTTGGTGACTTCCCATCTCCTGTTTATAGCTGGTGTTGTTGCTGGCTTGCACTCAGATTTCAGTTTCTGCCATCCAGAGTAAGATCATGGGGGGGGGGGGGGTTTCTGGGCAGAAATCACAAGTTGTTTTTCTCGTTGCCTCTGTTGTCTTGGACATAGGAAGTCCCCTAGCAAACTGCTACCTTGCCTGAAACAATGGGAAGTCCCAGATATGATCTCAGCAAGTCGCGGTCCGCCAGGACAGAAAAACAAACTTTGAAGGTATCGAGTGCAGGAGTTGGGACAGGAAGATTGGCAGCGTAGTGGGCAGCTAGGGAGGCGGGGAGGGCAGGATCTGGAACAACGGGGCCGAGGAGGGGCAAGTCAGTGGGGTGTCGCCCTTTGCTAGGACCAGCTGGGGTCTTGCACAGTGAACGGTGGGACACCGGGGTGGGGGGGGGGGGGTGCTTTAGAACGAATGGGGCCAGTGGATACAGATCCACAATCACGGGCAGGTAGGACCATAACGAAAGCTTCTGGCACATGGGCTTTCAGACACCGAAGTATCGAGCGCAGCGGATGGGACGTCATGCTGAGGCTGGTGAGGCCCGATTTAGAGTATCGCGTGCAAGGTCCGGCCGCACAACCCGCAGGGGAAGGTGTCGATAAGCTTGGAAGAGTAGAGAGAAGATTTACAAAGATGTTACTGGGACGGGCAGGGAAGGTTGATTAGCTCAACATAGAAGAGTGAAGCGCAGGAACAGGCCATTCAGCCCGCTACGTTGTGCTAGACCGGCTAAGAAGCCAATCAAAAACACCCAAACACTCACCCCACAACGCACACAAGATGCTGGCGGGGCACAGCAGGCCGGGCAGCATCTGTGGGGAGAAGCGCGGTCGACGTTTCGGGCCGAGACCCGGCCTGCTGCGTTCTTTCTTTCTTTTTCTTTTCACAATATTTTTATTCAAGAAGAAGAAGAAGAAGAAAAAAAGATTTACAGAGTGCAACACATTGCTACATCTCAACATAACTTATGTGCGTTCATCTATTGTAATAAAATTTTCTTGCTGCGGATCCACCAGCAGTTTGTGTGTGTTCCTCGAATTTCCAGCATCTGCAGACTTCCTCGTGTTTGCCAAACACTCATCCCTCCATCTCCCTCACATCCACGTGCCGATCCGAATGCCTCTTAAAAGCCTCTAACCTACAAGATTTACCCCTCGCCTCCCCCTTGAGCCGACCCCCCCCCCTCTCTCTCTCTCTCTCCCCCAATCCATGCCCTCTGGTGTTAGCCATTACTACCCTGGGAAACTGTCCGTCTACGCCTTTCATAATCCCCAGCCTCCATCGCTCCGGAGAAAACGGACCCAAGTTTGTCCCAACGACTTGGTGGGCCTCCTCCGCCCCCCTCCCTGAAGCCCCAACGTCCTTCCTGTGGCGGGGTGACCAGAACTGCACACAATACTCCATACGGGGCCTCGTCAGAGTTCTATGGAGTTGCAACGTAAGCTCCTGACTTTTGAACCCACTGCCTCGACTAATAAGGACAAGCAGGCAGTGTGCCCTCTGAACCACCCGGTCAACCTGCGTAGCTTGGCTCCCGAGGTCTCTCTGCTCAGCAGCGATGTTGGGTCACCCTCCCCGAGTTTGCCCTGCCGAAGTGCAGCACCTCACATTTAGCCGGGGGTCAAACTCCACCAGCCGCTTCTCAGCCCACATCTGCGTCTGATCGACCTCGCACTGGGCCCTTCGCCAGCCCTCTGCGCCCTCCACAACTCCACCAGCCACTTCTCAGCCCACATCTGCGTCTGATCGACCTCGCACTGTGCCCTTCGCCAGCCCTCTGCGCTCTCCACAACTCCACCAGTCATTTCTCAGCCCACATCTGCGTCTGATCGACCTCGCACTGTGCCCTTCGCCAGCCCTCTGCGCCCTCCACAACTCCACCAGCCACTTCTCAGCCCATATCTGCGTCTGATCGACCTCGCACTGGGCCCTTCGCCAGCCCTCTGCGCCCTCCACAACTCCACCAGCCACTTCTCAGCCCACATCTGCGTCTGATCGACCTCGCACTGTGCCCTTCGCCAGCCCTCTGCGCCCTCCACAACTCCACCAGCCGCTTCTCAGCCCACATCTGCGTCTGATCGACCTCGCACTGTGCCCTTCGCCAGCCCTCTGCGCTCTCCACAACTCCACCAGTCATTTCTCAGCCCACATCTGCGTCTGATCGACCTCGCACTGTGCCCTTCGCCAGCCCTCTGCGCCCTCCACAACTCCACCAGCCACTTCTCAGCCCACATCTGCGTCTGATCGACCTCGCACTGTGCCCTTCGCCAGCCCTCTGCGCCCTCCACAACTCCACCAGCCGCTTCTCAGCCCACATCTGCGTCTGATCGACCTCGCACTGTGCCCTTCGCCAGCCCTCTGCGCCCTCCACAACTCCACCAGCCACTTCTCAGCCCACATCTGCGTCTGATCGACCTCGCACTGTGCCCTTCGCCAGCCCTCTGCGCCCTCCACAACTCCACCAGCCGCTTCTCAGCCCACATCTGCGTCTGATCGACCTCGCACTGTGCCCTTCGCCAGCCCTCTGCGCCCTCCACAACTCCACCAGCCACTTCTCAGCCCATATCTGCGTCTGATCGACCTCGCACTGGGCCCTTCGCCAGCCCTCTGCGCCCTCCACAACTCCACCAGCCACTTCTCAGCCCACATCTGCGTCTGATCGACCTCGCACTGTGCCCTTCGCCAGCCCTCTGCGCCCTCCACAACTCCACCAGCCATTTCTCAGCCCACATCTGCGTCTGATCGACCTCGCACTGTGCCCTTCGCCAGCCCTCTGCGCCCTCCACAACTCCACCAGCCACTTCTCAGCCCACATCTGCGTCTGATCGACCTCGCACTGTGCCCTTCGCCAGCCCTCTGCGCCCTCCACAACTCCACCAGCCGCTTCTCAGCCCACATCTGCGTCTGATCGACCTCGCACTGTGCCCTTCGCCAGCCCTCTGCGCTCTCCACAACTCCACCAGTCATTTCTCAGCCCACATCTGCGTCTGATCGACCTCGCACTGTGCCCTTCGCCAGCCCTCTGCGCTCTCCACAACTCCACCAGCCACTTCTCAGCCCACATCTGCGTCTGATCGACCTCGCACTGTGCCCTTCGCCAGCCCTCTGCGCCCTCCACAACTCCACCAGCCACTTCTCAGCCCACATCTGCGTCTGATCGACCTCGCACTGTGCCCTTCGCCAGCCCTCTGCGCCCTCCACAACTCCACCAGCCGCTTCTCAGCCCACATCTGCGTCTGATCGACCTCGCACTGTGCCCTTCGCCAGTCCTCTGCGCCCTCCACAACTCCACCAGCCACTTCTCAGCCCACATCTGCGTCTGATCGACCTCGCACTGTGCCCTTCGCCAGCCCTCTGCGCCCTCCACAACTCCACCAGCCGCTTCTCAGCCCACATCTGCGTCTGATCGACCTCGCACTGTGCCCTTCGCCAGCCCTCTGCGCCCTCCACAACTCCACCAGCCGCTTCTCAGCCCACATCTGCGTCTGATCGACCTCGCACTGTGCCCTTCGCCAGCCCTCTGCGCCCTCCACAACTCCACCAGCCGCTTCTCAGCCCACATCTGCGTCTGATCGACCTCGCACTGTGCCCTTCGCCAGCCCTCTGCGCCTTCCACAACTCCACCAGCCACTTCTCAGCCCACATCTGCGTCTGATCGACCTCGCACTGTGCCCTTCGCCAGTCCTCTGCGCCCTCCACAACTCCTCCAGTCCTGGTGCCGTCTGCAGATCTACTCACCCGCCCGTCTATGTTTTCACCCGGGTCACTCGCATGGATCACAAACGGCAAGAGTTCCCAGCACGGGTCCCTGGAGCACGCCACTAGCTACAGATCGCCAACTCGAATAGGTCCCTTCATCCACCACCCTCTACTTTCTGGGCACAAGTCAGTTCTAGATCCAAACGGCCAATTCGCCCCGGATCCCCTGCAACTAATCTCCGGAGCAGATTGTCTGTTATTTGTGGAGCGGGGTGGCCGTGCGCAATCCTAATCGGATGAGAAACGGACGTGGGAGCACGGAGGGACATCGGGAAATCTCCAGGAAGACCCTCTTCGTTGCTGCTGCTGCTGTGAGGTCCGGGGTCTCTGCCTGGAAGGACAGGCCCCCAGTCCTGGGGGGTCGCGTTACCGGTGGCTGCTGGCGCGGGCGTCTTAATGAGCTCGGCAGAGGATGGTGCTCGGAGAAGCTGTGCCGGAGGGGATGGTCGTCGGCTCGGAGGTTCGACGGACTCGGAGTCGCTCTCGGTGTGCGCTGCGTCTGCGAGGCCGGTTTCGACGGAGCTTTTATTGTCTGTTGTGTCTGCGAGGCTGAGTCGGGCGGCGCCGTGGAAGTCCACAGCGGGGGTATTCCCTTCTGCCGCCGGCGTGGGATGGCGAGTCTGTCGGGACCCTGGGGACTTGTGGAGACTGTGTGGTGATTTCTTTTGAACTTATAGTCCTTTAAGATCTTTGGACTACTTGTACTGGGCCGATAGTCTGTTTTCTCATCAATTATGGTATTGTTTACACTGTCGTAACTATGTGGTTTTGTGCAGGTCTTGCAGCTTTAGTTTTTGGTCTTGTTCTGTCTGGTGGATTTGGAGCTCCTTTCCGGGGAACGCGCTAGACGGTAGCGCGATATTTATACGCAGCAGCCTGTCCGGACTCTGGGTTTGGGGATCGCCAAACGTTACGTGGATTTTCTGGTGCAATCTGCGTTGTCGTGTGCTCTTGTGATATCATTCCGGAGGAACGTTGTCTCATCTTTTAACTGCGTTGCATTTGTGGTTTCTAAGTGACAATAAGCTGAATCTGAATCTTAAACCTCTGGATTTGTTAAACACCTTACTAAAATCTGCGTAGACAACATCCACTGTCCAAACCCTCATCGATCTCTCTCGCCACCTTGTCAAAAGAACTCAGTCGAGTTGGCAGGACACGGGATGCCACTCACAAAGCCACGCTGGCTCTCCCTACCCAGGCCAAGGGTTTCCAAGTGCCCGTGTGTCCCGTCCCTGAGAAATTTTCCTCCGGAAATTCCCCTGCAACTGACGCGAGACTCGCTGGTCTATGGTTCCCAGCGTTCTCCCCTTGTTCCCTTAAGAAGACTAATGACTCGCCTGTGTCTGGAGAAGGTGGAAGGGTACTGGCCGAGGCCCCGGCAAACTCATCTCTTGCCTCCTTCAAAAAACCTGGGTAAATCCCATCAGGCCCTGGGAACTTATCCGCCTTAATACTCAGTAGGAGGCCCAACACTCCCTCCCCCTTGAATTCTAAATGCCCTAGCGTACTCCCGGTCCGCCATATTCCTTGGCAAGTACTGAGTCAAAGAGCTCAGTAAGTACCTCACCCACATTCGCCCCATCCACGCAAATGCTCCCCCTCCCTTTACCCTCGCTTTGCTTTTTGCCTGTGTCACTGGCGCCAATATGCACCACGACCTCCGGCTGTTCACCCCCCCCCCCCCCTAGAGAATACCCCTCAGCCACTCCGACACGCCCTGGACACCCGGCGCCCGGGGGACAACGCCCCACCCTGGTGTCTCTTTGGCGGCCACATAATCTCCTGTCTCCTGCCACCACCCCCACTGCCTGACTTTGCCCTCCCCTGCTGACCCCCCCCCCCCGAACCACTGGCCTGGCTGGTGTTCCGTGATCACTGAAAGCAAGCACGCAGGTACAGCGGGCCGTGAAGAAAGCTAATGGCATGCTGGCCTTCATAACAAGGGGAGTTGGGTATAGGAGCAAAGAGGTCCTTCTGCAGCTGTACAGGGCCCTGGTGAGACCCCACCTGGAGTATTGTGTGCAGTTTTGGTCTCCAAATCTGAGGAAGGACATTCTTGCTATTGAGGGAATGCAGTGTAGGTTCACAAGGTTAATTCCCGGAATGGCGGGACTGTCATATGTTGAAAGATTGGAGCGACTGGGCTTGTATACACTGGAATTTAGAAGGATGAGAGGGGATCTGATTGAGACGTATAAGATTATTAAGGGATTGGACACACTGGAGGCAGGAAGCATGTTCCCGCTGATGGGTGAGTCCAGAACCAGAGGCCACAGTTTAAGAATAAGGGGGTAGGCCATTTAGAACGGAGTTGAGGAAAAACTTTTTCACCCAGAGAGTGGTGGATCTGTGGAATGCTCTGCCCCAGAAGGCAGTGGAGGCCAAGTCTCTGGATGCATTCAAGAGAGAGTTAGATAGAGCTCTTATAGATAGCGGGGTCAAGGGATGTGGGGAGAGGGCAGGAACGGGGCACTGATTGTGGATGGTCAGCCATGATCGCAGTGAATAGCGGTGCTGGCTCGAGGGGCCGAATGGCCTACTCTTGCACCTATTGCCTGTTGTCTATATCCTGAATCTCAGGTGGTGAGGAGAGGGCGTACAGGAGTGAGATAGGCCAACCAGTGCAGTGGAACCACAGCAACAACCTGGCACCTGTTGTCTATTGTTTCCCCCCCCCCCCCCACACCTTCCCCAGTGGTATCCAAAGAGGTATAGTCGTCGCTGTGGGGGACCCCCTGACCTCTCCCGGTGGCCGCCCGCCTGCCAGGATGCGGACAGCCAAGGGCCTTTTCTCCGCACCGCCTTCGGCCTCCCGCGTTCACCCGGCTCCCCGACCCGGTCAGCCTGGCGCTGAGGCCGGGTGCGGATCTCCCACCGATCGTCACTTGTCGTGAAATCGCTGACCACAGCAGCAGCGCTTCGATGCAATACGCGCGGTGGGGGGTTGACAAGTCCGCGGCCGACGGCAGAAAACCCAGCACATCTATTTCTCCTCCGTGTACGCACTGAGTCCGGCGGGTGGTGGAGCTGACGGATCCCTTCTTCGTAGAAGTCGGCGCCCTTGAACCTCCAGAAAGCGGTCCACACGGGAGTGGAGGGGTGGGGGGTGGAGATAGATAAGTCTGTGGCCTAGGAGAAGGAGATAAGTTACTAGCTTCAAACTTCCTGCACCTTCGCTCAGAGAGTTGAACTGCACGCGCCTGTAAGGAGAGCTGTGTAACTTCTCTTCCCACCCACGGAACCGCCGCTCCATCCATCCATCCATCCACTTATTTATTTACTTACTTACTTGCTTGCTTGCTTATTTATTTATCTATCTATCTTTCTATCTATCTTTCTATCTATCTATCTATCTTTCTATCTATCTATCTATCTATCTATCTATCTATCTATCTATCTATCTATCTATCTATCTATCTATCTATCTCTATCTATTTATCTATCGATCTATCTCTCTCCCTCTAATATATCTATCTATCTATCTATCTCTATCTATCTATTTATCTATCGATCTATCTATCTTTATCTATCTATCTATCTATCTATCTATCTATCTATCTATCTATCTATCTATCTATCTATCTATCTATCGATCTATCTCTCTCCCTCTAATATATCTATCTATCTATCTATCTATCTATCTATCTATCTTTATCTATCTATCTATCTATCTATCTATCTATCTATCTATCTATCTATCTATCTATCTATCTATCTATCTATCTATCTATCTATCTATCTGTTTGTTTGTTTGTTTGTTTGCTTTTCGCTTTTCGTCCTCTGCCAACCCCGGAGTCGCTTGTCAATGGAAATCCCCGGGAGATCGGCGGATCCTGAGCTACTCCAGCCACCCCATCTGGCACCAGCGTTCGCTCCGTGGTCAAAGTCACGTTGACCGCCCATCTTTCCCTCGTTCCGAGCAGCGGCTGAAACTCTTGACCTTGTCCCCGTGCCCTTACGCGCCGAGTTGCTGCCACGGGGTCGGCTGATTAGGTATTTGCGTTGACGAGAGAGTGTACCTAATGAAGTGGCCACTGAGAGTGGGTAATCAAGAACTCTCCCCCGCCCCCCCAACGATCCGGACCATGACGTCTTCTCCCATTGAGCAGGAGGCACAGAAACCCGAAGCCCGACAACTCCAGCTTCAGGAAACAGAATCGGCATCAGAACCAGTTTTATCACCGGCAACGAGTACATTGCAATGAGTGGTAACGGAGTTAAAAAAGATCTGTGAGGTGCAGTAAGTGTAGATACAAAGTTCAATTAAATAAACTGTGCAAGAAAATAGAAATTTTTAAAAAGTGGTGAGGTGGTGTTCATGGGTTCGATGTCCATTCTGAAGTCGGATGGCAGAGGGGAAGATGCTGTTCCTGAATCACTGAGTGTTTGTCTTCAGTCTCCTGTACCTCCTCCCTGATGGCAGAGGGGAAGAAGCTGCTCCTGAATCACTGAATGTGTGTCTTCAGGCTCCTGTACCCCATCCCTGATGGCAGAGGGGACGAAGCTGTTCCTGAATCGTTGAGTGCGTGTCTTCAGGCTCCTGTACCTCCTCCCTGATGGCAGAGGGGAAGAAGCTGTTCCTGAATCGTTGAGTGTGGGCCTTCAGGCTCCTGTACCTCCTCCCTGATGGCAGAGGGGAAGAGGCTGTTCCTGAATCGTTGAGTGTGTGTCTTCAGGCTCCTGTACCTCCTCCCTGATGGCAGAGGGGAAGAAGCTGTTCCTGAAACGCTCAGTGTGTGTCTTCAGGCTCCTGTACCTCCTCCCTGATGGCAGAGGGGACGAAGCTGTTTCTGAATCGCTCAGTGTGTGTCTTCAGGCGCCAGTACCCCCTCCCTGATGGCAGAGGGGACGAAGCTGTTCCTGAATCGTTGAGTGCGTGTCTTCAGGCTCCTGTACCTCCTCCCTGATGGCAGAGGGGAAGAAGCTGTTCCTGAATCGTTGAGTGTGGGCCTTCAGGCTCCTGTACCCCATCCCAGATGGCAGAAGGGACGAAGCTGTTCCTGAATCGTTGAGTGCGTGTCTTCAGGCTCCTGTATCTCCTCCCTGATGGCGGAGGGGAAGAAGCTGTTCCTGAATCACTGAGTGTGTGTCTTCAGGCTCCTGGACCTCCTCCCTGATGGCAGAGGGGAAGAAGCTGTTCCTGAATCACTGAGTGTGTGTCTTCAGGCTCCTGTACCCCCTCCCTGATGGCAGAGGGGAAGAAGCTGTTCCTGAAGTGTTGAGTGTGTGTCTTCAGGCTCCTGTACCTCTTCCCTGATGGCAGAGGGGAAGAAGCTGTTCCTGAATCGTTGAGTGTGTGTCTTCAGGCTCCTGTACCCCCTCCCTGATGGCAGAGGGGAAGAAGCTGTTCCTGAATCATTGAGTGTGTGTCTTCAGGCTCCTGTACCTCCTCCCTGATGGTAGCAATGAGAAGAGGGCACATCCTGGGTGATTGGGGGGGGGGGTTCTTAATTGAGACCCCTCTCCTCGTAGATGTCCCGGCTCCGATGGCGGCTGTTGCCAACTGAGTTCGCGACTCTCCGTAGCTTACCTCGATCCCGTGCCGTGGCCCCCCACCCCACCTCCCCCACCCCCCCCCCCCCCGATACCAGTCAGGATGCCCTCCGAGATACGTCTGTAAAAATTCCCGAGTGTCTTTGGTGACCCTCGTCTCCCCGGAAGCGCCTGCCTTGTCGCGGCCTGGACGCGCAGGGTCCAGGAGGGGGTACCCGCAGCCCCCTCGGTTGGCACGTCCCCGGCCGCGAGGGTCCAACAGGGGCGGCCTGTGCCACTTCTTGCGAAAGCGTGTGCAATCGATGTTTCGTTTCTTTGCAGACAGCCGCTTATCTGATGCTGTGACGTTGCTGAAACTGAGCTTTCCCCTTATCTCTGCGCTTTCCTGTTTCAGGAATAGCTCCCCACCCCCCACCCCCCACCCCCCGCCACCCTCCACCACCACCAGATCTCTGAATGGATAACGAACATCACTACTTTCACTCTCTTTCCCTGCGTGACTCCTTTCTCCAGTCAACTCTCACGCTAAATCTGCAGAAAATCTTTTCCAGACGACGAGAGGCATTGATCGCGTGGATAGTCAGAGGCCTTTGCCCCGGGGGTGAAATGGCTGGCACGCGAGGGCAGAGTTTCAAGCTGCTGGGGGGGGGAGTAGGTACAGAGGAGATGTCGGGGGTAAGTTGTTTACGCAGAGAGTGGTGAGTGTGTGGAATGGGCTGCTGTCAACGGTGGTGGAGGCGGATACGAGAGGGTCTTATAAGGGACTCTAGGATGGGTACACGGAGCTTAGCAAAATAGAGGACTATGTGTAACCCTGGGTAATTTCTAAAGTAAGCACATGAGCGCCGAAGGGCCTGTATTGGGCTGCAGGTTTTCGATGTTTCTGTCTCATTCTACCGCAAAACAACACATTTCATAATAAACTGCAGATTTCAAAGACATCGATACAGAAAGGGGGCCAGTAACATCGTGAAGGATCCCACCCACCCTGCCCACGGACTGCCTGTCCCACTCCCGTCGGGGAGGAGGCTTCGTAGCATCCACACCAGGGACCACCAGCCTCAAAAACAGTGACTTTCCCCCAAGCAGTGAGGCTGATCAACACCTCCACCCACTAACACACCCCTCCACACCCCCAATCACCCACTGACCCACCCCTCCACACCCCCAATCACGCACTGACCCACCCCACCACACACCCAATCACCCACTGACCCACCTCTCCGCACCCCCAATCGCCCATTGACCCACCCCTCCTAACCCCCCAATCACCCACTGACCCACCCCTCCACACCCCCAAGCACGCACTGACCCACCCCTCCACACACCCAATCACCCACTGACCCACCCCTCCACACCCCCAACCACCCACTGACCCACCACTCCACATCCCCAGTCACCCACTGACCCACCCCTCCACATCCCCAATCACCCACTGACCCACCCCTCCACACCCCCAATCACCCACTGACCCACCCCTCCACATCCCCAGTCACCCACTGACCCATCCCTCCACACACCCCAATCACCCACTGACCCACCCCTCCACACCCCCAATCACCCACTGACCCAACCCCTCCACACCCCCCAATCGCCCACTGACCCACCCCTCCACACCCCCAATCACGCACTGACCCACCCCTCCACACACTCAATCACCCACTGACCCACCCCTCCACACACCCAATCACGCACTGACCCACCCCTCCACACACTCAATCACCCACTGACCCACCTCGCCGCACCCCCAATCGCCCACTGACCCACCCGTCCTAACCCTCCAATCACCCACTGACCCAACTCTCCAAACCCCCAATCACCCACTGATCCACCCCTCCACACCCCCAATCACCCACTGACCCACCTCTCCGCACCCCCAATCACCCACTGACCCACCCCTACTAACCCCCCAATCACCCACTGACCCACCCCTCCACAACCCCAATCACCCACTCACCCACCCCTCCACACCCCCAACCACCCACTGACCCAACCCCTCCACACCCCCAATCACACACTGACCCACCCCTACACGCCCCCAATCACCCACTGACCCACCCCTCCACACCCTCAATCACCCACTCACCCACCCCTCCACACCCCCAACCACCCACTAACCCACCCCTCCACACCCCCAACCACCCACTGACCCACCCCTCCACACCCCCAATCACCCACTGACCCACCTCTCCGCACCCCCAATCGCCCACTGACCCACCCCTCCTAACCCCCAATCACCCACTGACACACCCCTCCACACCCCCAACCACCCACTGATCCACCCCTCCACACCCCCAATCACCCACTGACCCACCCCTCCACACCCCCAATCACCCACTGACCCACCCCTCCTAACCCCCCAATCACCCACTGACCCACCCCTCCACGCCCCCAGTCACCCACTGACCCACCCCTCCACACCCCCAATCATGCACTGACCCACCCCTCCACACACCCAACCACCCACTGACCCACCCCTCCACACCCCCAATCACCCACTGACCCACCCCTCCACACCCCCAATCACCCACTGACCCACCTCTCCGCACCCCCAATCACCCACTGACCCACCCCTCCTAACCCCCAATCACCCAATCGCCCACTGACCCACCCGTCCTAACCCTCCAATCACCCACTGACCCACCTCTCCAAACCCCCAATCACCCACTGATCCACCCCTCCACACCCCCAATCACCCACTGACCCACCTCTCCGCACCCCCAATCACCCACTGACCCACCCCTACTAACCCCCCAATCACCCACTGACCCACCCCTCCACAACCCCAATCACCCACTCACCCACCCCTCCACACCCCCAACCACCCACTGACCCAACCCCTCCACACCCCCAATCACACACTGACCCACCCCTACACGCCCCCAATCACCCACTGACCCACCCCTCCACACCCTCAATCACCCACTCACCCACCCCTCCACACCCCCAACCACCCACTAACCCACCCCTCCACACCCCCAACCACCCACTGACCCACCCCTCCACACCCCCAATCACCCACTGACCCACCTCTCCGCACCCCCAATCGCCCACTGACCCACCCCTCCTAACCCCCAATCACCCACTGACCCACCCCTCCACACCCCCAACCACCCACTGATCCACCCCTCCACACCCCCAATCACCCACTGACCCACCCCTCCACACCCCCAATCACCCACTGACCCACCCCTCCTAACCCCCCAATCACCCACTGACCCACCCCTCCACGCCCCCAGTCACCCACTGACCCACCCCTCCACACCCCCAATCATGCACTGACCCACCCCTCCACACACCCAACCACCCACTGACCCACCCCTCCACACCCCCAATCACCCACTGACCCACCCCTCCACACCCCCAATCACCCACTGACCCACCTCTCCGCACCCCCAATCACCCACTGACCCACCCCTCCTAACCCCCAATCACCCACTGACCCACCCATCCACACCCCCAACCACCCACTGATCCACCCCTCCACACCCCCAATCACCCACTGACCCACCCCTCCACACCCCCAATCACCCACTGACCCACCCCACCTAACCCCCCAATCACCCACTGACCCACCCCTCCACGCCCCCAGTCACCCACTGATCCACCCCTCCACACCCCCAATCATGCACTGACCCACCCCTCCACACACCCAACCACCCACTGACCCACCCCTCCACACCCCCAATGACCCACCCCTCCACACCCCCAATCACCCACTGACCCAACCCCTCCACACCCCCCAATCGCCCACTGACCCACCCCTCCACACCCCCAATCACGCACTGACCCACCCCTCCACACCCCCAATCACCCACTGACCCAACCCCTCCACACCCCCCAATCGCCCACTGACCCACCCCTCCACACCCCCAATCACGCACTGACCCACCCCTCCACACACCCAATCACCCACTGACCCACCCCTCCACACACCCAATCACCCACTGACCCACCCCTCCACACCCCCAATCACGCACTGACCCACCCCTCCACACACCCAATCACCCACTGACTCACCCCTTCACACACACCCAATCACCCACTGACCCACCTCGCCGCACCCCCAATCGCCCACTGACCCACCCCTCCACACCCCCAACCACCCACTGATCCACCCCTCCACACCCCCAATCACCCACTGACCCACCCCTCCACACCCCCAATCACCCACTGACCCACCCCTCCTAACCCCCCAATCACCTACTGACCCACCCCTCCACGCCCCCAATCGCCCACTGACCCACCCGTCCTAACCCTCCAATCACCCACTGACCCACCTCTCCAAACCCCCAATCACCCACTGATCCACCCCTCCACACCCCCAATCACCCACTGACCCACCTCTCCGCACCCCCAATCACCCACTGACCCACCCCTACTAACCCCCCAATCACCCACTGACCCACCCCTCCACAACCCCAATCACCCACTCACCCACCCCTCCACACCCCCAACCACCCACTGACCCAACCCCTCCACACCCCCAATCACACACTGACCCACCCCTACACGCCCCCAATCACCCACTGACCCACCCCTCCACACCCTCAATCACCCACTCACCCACCCCTCCACACCCCCAACCACCCACTAACCCACCCCTCCACACCCCCAACCACCCACTGACCCACCCCTCCACACCCCCAATCACCCACTGACCCACCTCTCCGCACCCCCAATCGCCCACTGACCCACCCCTCCTAACCCCCAATCACCCACTGACACACCCCTCCACACCCCCAACCACCCACTGATCCACCCCTCCACACCCCCAATCACCCACTGACCCACCCCTCCACACCCCCAATCACCCACTGACCCACCCCTCCTAACCCCCCAATCACCCACTGACCCACCCCTCCACGCCCCCAGTCACCCACTGACCCACCCCTCCACACCCCCAATCATGCACTGACCCACCCCTCCACACACCCAACCACCCACTGACCCACCCCTCCACACCCCCAATCACCCACTGACCCACCCCTCCACACCCCCAATCACCCACTGACCCACCTCTCCGCACCCCCAATCACCCACTGACCCACCCCTCCTAACCCCCAATCACCCAATCGCCCACTGACCCACCCGTCCTAACCCTCCAATCACCCACTGACCCACCTCTCCAAACCCCCAATCACCCACTGATCCACCCCTCCACACCCCCAATCACCCACTGACCCACCTCTCCGCACCCCCAATCACCCACTGACCCACCCCTACTAACCCCCCAATCACCCACTGACCCACCCCTCCACAACCCCAATCACCCACTCACCCACCCCTCCACACCCCCAACCACCCACTGACCCAACCCCTCCACACCCCCAATCACACACTGACCCACCCCTACACGCCCCCAATCACCCACTGACCCACCCCTCCACACCCTCAATCACCCACTCACCCACCCCTCCACACCCCCAACCACCCACTAACCCACCCCTCCACACCCCCAACCACCCACTGACCCACCCCTCCACACCCCCAATCACCCACTGACCCACCTCTCCGCACCCCCAATCGCCCACTGACCCACCCCTCCTAACCCCCAATCACCCACTGACCCACCCCTCCACACCCCCAACCACCCACTGATCCACCCCTCCACACCCCCAATCACCCACTGACCCACCCCTCCACACCCCCAATCACCCACTGACCCACCCCTCCTAACCCCCCAATCACCCACTGACCCACCCCTCCACGCCCCCAGTCACCCACTGACCCACCCCTCCACACCCCCAATCATGCACTGACCCACCCCTCCACACACCCAACCACCCACTGACCCACCCCTCCACACCCCCAATCACCCACTGACCCACCCCTCCACACCCCCAATCACCCACTGACCCACCTCTCCGCACCCCCAATCACCCACTGACCCACCCCTCCTAACCCCCAATCACCCACTGACCCACCCATCCACACCCCCAACCACCCACTGATCCACCCCTCCACACCCCCAATCACCCACTGACCCACCCCTCCACACCCCCAATCACCCACTGACCCACCCCACCTAACCCCCCAATCACCCACTGACCCACCCCTCCACGCCCCCAGTCACCCACTGACCCACCCCTCCACACCCCCAATCATGCACTGACCCACCCCTCCACACACCCAACCACCCACTGACCCACCCCTCCACACCCCCAATGACCCACCCCTCCACACCCCCAATCACCCACTGACCCAACCCCTCCACACCCCCCAATCGCCCACTGACCCACCCCTCCACACCCCCAATCACGCACTGACCCACCCCTCCACACCCCCAATCACCCACTGACCCAACCCCTCCACACCCCCCAATCGCCCACTGACCCACCCCTCCACACCCCCAATCACGCACTGACCCACCCCTCCACACACCCAATCACCCACTGACCCACCCCTCCACACACCCAATCACCCACTGACCCACCCCTCCACACCCCCAATCACGCACTGACCCACCCCTCCACACACCCAATCACCCACTGACTCACCCCTTCACACACACCCAATCACCCACTGACCCACCTCGCCGCACCCCCAATCGCCCACTGACCCACCCCTCCACACCCCCAACCACCCACTGATCCACCCCTCCACACCCCCAATCACCCACTGACCCACCCCTCCACACCCCCAATCACCCACTGACCCACCCCTCCTAACCCCCCAATCACCTACTGACCCACCCCTCCACGCCCCCAGTCACCCACTGACCCACCCCTCCACACCCCCAATCATGCACTGACCCACCCCTCCACACACCCAACCACCCACTGACCCACCCCTCCACACCCCCAATCACCCACTGACCCACCCCTCCACACCCCCAATCACCCACTGACCCACCTCTCCGCACCCCCAATCACCCACTGACCCACCCCACCTAACCCCCCAATCACCCACTGACCCACCCCTCCACGCCCCCAGTCACCCACTGACCCACCCCTCCACACCCCCAATCATGCACTGACCCACCCCTCCACACACCCAATCACCCACTGATCCACCCCTCCACACCCCCAATCACCCACTGACCCACCCCTCCACACCCCCAATCACCCACTGACCCACCCCTCCTAACCCCCCAATCACCCACTGACCCACCCCTCCACGCCCCCAGTCACCCACTGACCCACCCCTCCACACCCCCAATCATGCACTGACCCACCCCTCCACACACCCAACCACCCACTGACCCACCCCTCCACACCCCCAATCACCCACTGACCCACCCCTCCACACCCCCAATCACCCACTGACCCACCTCTCCGCACCCCCAATCACCCACTGACCCACCCCTCCTAACCCCCAATCACCCACTGACCCACCCATCCGCACCCCCAACCACTCACTGATCCACCCCTCCACACCCCCAATCACCCACTGACCCACCCCTCCACACCCCCAATCACCCACTGACCCACCCCACCTAACCCCCCAATCACCCACTGACCCACCCCTCCACGCCCCCAGTCACCCACTGACCCACCCCTCCACACCCCCAATCATGCACTGACCCACCCCTCCACACACCCAACCACCCACTGACCCACCCCTCCACACCCCCAATCACCCACTGACCCACCCCTCCACACCCCCAATCACCCACTGACCCACCTCTCCGCACCCCCAATCACCCACTGACCCACCCCTCCTAACCCCCAATCACCCACTGACCCACCCATCCACACCCCCAACCACCCACTGATCCACCCCTCCACACCCCCAATCACCCACTGACCCACCCCTCCACACCCCCAATCACCCACTGACCCACCCCACCTAACCCCCCAATCACCCACTGACCCACCCCTCCACGCCCCCAGTCACCCACTGACCCACCCCTCCACACCCCCAATCATGCACTGACCCACCCCTCCACACACCCAACCACCCACTGACCCACCCCTCCACACCCCCAATGACCCACCCCTCCACACCCCCAATCACCCACTGACCCAACCCCTCCACACCCCCCAATCGCCCACTGACCCACCCCTCCACACCCCCAATCACGCACTGACCCACCCCTCCACACCCCCAATCACCCACTGACCCAACCCCTCCACACCCCCCAATCGCCCACTGACCCACCCCTCCACACCCCCAATCACGCACTGACCCACCCCTCCACACACCCAATCACCCACTGACCCACCCCTCCACACACCCAATCACCCACTGACCCACCCCTCCACACCCCCAATCACGCACTGACCCACCCCTCCACACACCCAATCACCCACTGACTCACCCCTTCACACACACCCAATCACCCACTGACCCACCTCGCCGCACCCCCAATCGCCCACTGACCCACCCCTCCACACCCCCAACCACCCACTGATCCACCCCTCCACACCCCCAATCACCCACTGACCCACCCCTCCACACCCCCAATCACCCACTGACCCACCCCTCCTAACCCCCCAATCACCTACTGACCCACCCCTCCACGCCCCCAGTCACCCACTGACCCACCCCTCCACACCCCCAATCATGCACTGACCCACCCCTCCACACACCCAACCACCCACTGACCCACCCCTCCACACCCCCAATCACCCACTGACCCACCCCTCCACACCCCCAATCACCCACTGACCCACCTCTCCGCACCCCCAATCACCCACTGACCCACCCCACCTAACCCCCAATCACCCACTGACCCACCCCTCCACGCCCCCAGTCACCCACTGACCCACCCCTCCACACCCCCAATCATGCACTGACCCACCCCTCCACACACCCAATCACCCACTGATCCACCCCTCCACACCCCCAATCACCCACTGACCCACCCCTCCACACCCCCAATCACCCACTGACCCACCCCTCCTAACCCCCCAATCACCCACTGACCCACCCCTCCACGCCCCCAGTCACCCACTGACCCACCCCTCCACACCCCCAATCATGCACTGACCCACCCCTCCACACACCCAACCACCCACTGACCCACCCCTCCACACCCCCAATCACCCACTGACCCACCCCTCCACACCCCCAATCACCCACTGACCCACCTCTCCGCACCCCCAATCACCCACTGACCCACCCCTCCTAACCCCCAATCACCCACTGACCCACCCATCCGCACCCCCAACCACCCACTGATCCACCCCTCCACACCCCCAATCACCCACTGACCCACCCCTCCACACCCCCAATCACCCACTGACCCACCCCACCTAACCCCCCAATCACCCACTGACCCACCCCTCCACGCCCCCAGTCACCCACTGACCCACCCCTCCACACCCCCAATCATGCACTGACCCACCCCTCCACACACCCAACCACCCACTGACCCACCCCTCCACACCCCCAATGACCCACCCCTCCACACCC
Source organism: Hypanus sabinus (assembly GCF_030144855.1). Classification (NCBI taxonomy): domain Eukaryota; kingdom Metazoa; phylum Chordata; class Chondrichthyes; order Myliobatiformes; family Dasyatidae; genus Hypanus; species Hypanus sabinus. Next base: position 65,845 of record NW_026779622.1, read on the forward strand.
CCAATCACCCACTGACCCAACCCCTCCACACCCCCCAATCGCCCACTGACCCACCCCTCCACACCCCCAATCACGCACTGACCCACCCCTCCAAACCCCCAATCACCCACTGACCCAACCCCTCCACACCCCCCAATCGCCCACTGACCCACCCCTCCACACCCCCAATCACGCACTGACCCACCCCTCCACACCCCCAATCACCCACTGACCCACCCCTCCACACACCCAATCACCCACTGACCCACCCCTCCACACCCCCAATCACGCACTGACCCACCCCTCCACACACCCAATCACCCACTGACTCACCCCTTCACACACACCCAATCACCCACTGACCCACCTCGCCGCACCCCCAATCGCCCACTGACCCACCCCTCCACACCCCGAACCACCCACTGATCCACCCCTCCACACCCCCAATCACCCACTGACCCACCCCTCCACACCCCCAATCACCCACTGACCCACCCCTCCTAACCCCCCAATCACCCACTGACCCACCCCTCCACGCCCCCAGTCACCCACTGACCCACCCCTCCACACCCCCAATGATGCACTGACCCACCCCTCCACACACCCAACCACCCACTGACCCACCCCTCCACACCCCCAATCACCCACTGACCCACCCCTCCACACCCCCAATCACCCACTGACCCACCTCTCCGCACCCCCAATCACCCACTGACCCACCCCTCCACACCCCCAATCACCCACTGACCCACCTCTCCACACCCCCAATCACCCACTGACCCACCCCTCCACACCCCCAACCACCCTGATCCACCCCTCCACACCCCCAATCACCCACTGACCCACCCCTCCACACCCCCAGTCACCCACTGACCCACCCCTCCACACCCCCAATCATGCACTGACCCACCCCTCCACACACCCAACCACCCACTGACCCACCCCTCCACACCCCCAATCACCCACTGACCCACCCCTCCACACCCCCAATCACCCACTGACCCACCTCTCCACACCCCCAATCACCCACTGACCCACCCCTCCACACCCCCAACCACCCTGATCCACCCCTCCACACCCCCAATCACCCACTGACCCACCCCTCCACACCCCCAATCACCCACTGACCCACCCCTCCTAACCCCCCAATCACCCACTGACCCACCCCTCCACACCCCCAATCACCCACTGACCCACCCCTCCACACAACCCAATCACCCACTGACCCAACCCTCCACACACCCCCAATCACCCACTGACCCACCCCTCCACACCCCCAATCACCCACTGACCCACCCCTCCACACCCCCAATCATGCACTGACCCGCCACTCCACACCCCCAATCACCCACTGACCCACCCCTCCACACACCCAACCACCCACTGACCCACCCCTCCACACCCCCAATGACCCACCCCTCCACACCCCCAATCACCCACTGACCCAACCCCTCCACACCCCCCAATTGCCCACTGACCCACCCCTCCACACCCCCAATCACGCACTGACCCACCCCTCCACACACCCAATCACCCACTGACCCACCCCTCCACACACCCAATCACCCACTGACCCACCCCTCCACACCCCCAATCACGCACTGACCCACCCCTCCACACACCCAATCACCCACTGACTCACCCCTTCACACACACCCAATCACCCACTGACCCACCTCGCCGCACCCCCAATCGCCCACTGACCCACCACTCCACACCCCCAATCACCCACTGACCCACCTCTCACCACACCCAATCACCCACTGACCCACCTCTCCGCACCCCCAATCACCCACTGACCCACCCCTACACGCCCCCAATCATCCACTGACCCACCCCTCCACACCCTCAATCACCCACTCACCCACCCCTCCACACCCCCAATCATCCACTGACCCACCACTCCACACCCCCAATCACCCACTGACCCACCCCTCCTCACCCCCAATCACCCACTGACCCACCCCTCCACACCCCCAATCACCCACTGACCCACCCCTCCACACCCCCAATCACCCACTGACCCACCCCTCCACACCCCCAATCACCCACTGACCCACCCCTCCACACCCCCAATCACCCACTGACCCACCCCTCCACACCCCCAACCACCAACGTGTGGTTAAGTGCCTTTCTCAAGGACACAACACGCAGCCTCAGATCACTAGACAAATTTATCACTTGGCCACGCACCAGACTCTCCACACATCTGAAACGCCAGTAATGTTGGACTGTTAGCTTTTTAAACTTGTGTCGTAAATGCACCTGATTATTTGTTAATTTATTTGTGGCCGAATTACTTTATGTGTTGTGTGTGTGTGTGAGTTATATGTATTGTGTTGTGCAGCTTGGTCCAGAGGAACGTTGTTTCGTTTGACGGTATACTTTATGTGTTGTGTGTGTGAGTTATATGTACTGTGTTGTGCACCTTGGTCCGTAGGAACGTTGTTTCGTTTGGCCGTATACATGTGTACATTAAATGGAAGGTAATCCTGAGATCAGTTCTCTCTCTGGGCTACGAACAGGAACAGATCCTCCTTCTCCCCCCCGGGGCTGAATGTTCAGTCACCTGCAGCCCTGACCCCGACCACCCCAGTCCCGGGCGAGCTGGCTGTGTCGAGCCTGAGTAACTGGAGCAGGCTGCCTGCAGACAGCCAGGTGACTCGGCCCACTTCCTGGAGCCAAGCCTCAGGCACACTTTCAACATGAAGGCACAGCAGCCCCTTCCGGTGAAACTGAGAGTGAACCGATTGCCCCTGGCTTCCACACGCCGGCTCACATCTGCTTTCGAGGTCGAGAGGCGGGGGCTCGCCGGTCCGGGATACCGTACACACAAGGGCTGGAGATCCACCAGCCTGCGGGCAGACCGAGAGGAAAGGAGAAACCCGTGAGATGGGGGGGGGGGGGGTGGCGGGGGTGAACGACGCAGCCTCCTCAGCCTCCCCTGGCTGTCAGCAGTCAGAGTTCCCAGTGGATTTATTCACGAAACCTCCGGGCTTTATCAGGTGCACCCACACTTGCAGATGCAGGCTTCTGACCGGCAGCAACCCAGTGCACGAAAGCGCGCCAGAGTGGTCACGGGGTTCAGCTGTCGTCGCGTCCGAGCGGGGGAGGGAATGTGACCTTGACCGGGTGGGGTTATTGCTGGTGCCAGACGGGGTGGTTGGAGTTATCTCAGAAACCGCCGACCTCCTGGGATTTGCACACGCGAGACTCTACCCTGGGGTAGGCGGACCCCCCCCCCCCCCCGGTTAACGGTGAGCATCGGTGGCACAAAAGCGGGTGGGAACCCCTGCTCTGGAGTTTACAGAGAGCAGTGCAAAACGCAAAGAAAATAACCCAGAGAGCAGCGGGCAGAGGAGATGTAGTAGAATGTTACCCGGGTCTCAGCACCTAAGTTACAGGGAAGGGTTGAACAAGTTAGGTCTTTATTCTTTATCCTGACAGTACAATTCCCAATATGCATGTTAGACACATTACAGTTACTCAATACTCTCAGCATGATAACCATAGATCAATCCCTGGCATACTACTCCTCTTCACCTACAGGCTACCTCTGAGCTCACCATACAAAGACCAGAGATTAGTTTTGTCACATTACAAAGACCAGAGATTAGTTTTGTCACCATACAAAGACCAGAGATTAGTTTTGTCACATTACAAAGACCAGAGATTAGTTTTGTCACCATACAAAGACCAGAGATTAGTTTTGTCACATTACAAAGACCAGAGATTAGTTTTGTCACCATACAAAGACCAGAGATTAGTTTTGTCACCATACAAAGAACAGAAATTAGTTTTGTCACTATACAAATAACAGAGATTAGTTTTGTCACCATACAAAGACCAGAGATTAGTTTTGTCACCATACAAAGAACAGAGATTAGTTTTGTCACCATACAAAGACCAGAGATTAGTTTTGTCACCATACAAAGAACAGAGATTAGTTTTGTCACTATACAAATAACAGAGATTAGTTTTGTCACCATACAAAGACCAGAGATTAGTTTTGTCACTATACAAATAACAGAGATTAGTTTTGTCACCATACAAAGAACAGAGATTAGTTTTGTCACCATACAAAGACCAGAAATTAGTTTTGTCACTATACAAAGAACAGAGATTAGTTTTGTCACCATACAAAGACCAGAGATTAGTTTTGTCACTATACAAAGACCAGAGATTAGTTTTGTCACTATACAAAGAACAGAGATTAGTTTTGTCACCATACAAAGACCAGAAATTAGTTTTGTCACTATACAAAGACCAGAGATTAGTTTTGTCACTATACAAAGACCAGAGATTAGTTTTGTCACTATACAAAGACCAGAAATTAGTTTTGTCACTATACAAAGAACAGAGATTAGTTTTGTCACTATACAAAGACCAGAGATTAGTTTTGTCACTATACAAATAACAGAGATTAGTTTTGTCACCATACAAAGACCAGAGATTAGTTTTGTCACTATACAAAGACCAGAAATTAGTTTTGTCACTATACAAAGAACAGAGATTAGTTTTGTCACTATACAAAGACCAGAGATTAGTTTTGTCACTATACAAATAACAGAGATTAGTTTTGTCACCATACAAAGAACAGAGATTAGTTTTGTCACCATACAAAGACCAGAAATTAGTTTTGTCACTATACAAAGAACAGAGATTAGTTTTGTCACCATACAAAGACCAGAGATTAGTTTTGTCACTATACAAAGACCAGAGATTAGTTTTGTCACCATACAAAGAACAGAGATTAGTTTTGTCACTATACAAAGAACAGAGATTAGTTTTGTCACCATACAAAGACCAGAAATTAGTTTTGTCACTATACAAAGACCAGAGATTAGTTTTGTCACTATACAAAGACCAGAGATTAGTTTTGTCACTATACAAAGACCAGAAATTAGTTTTGTCACCATACAAAGACCAGAGATTAGTTTTGTCACTATACAAAGAACAGAGATTAGTTTTGTCACCATACAAAGACCAGAAATTAGTTTTGTCACTATACAAAGACCAGAGATTAGTTTTGTCACTATACAAAGACCAGAGATTAGTTTTGTCACTATACAAAGACCAGAAATTAGTTTTGTCACTATACAAAGAACAGAGATTAGTTTTGTCACTATACAAAGACCAGAGATTAGTTTTGTCACTATACAAAGACCAGAAATTAGTTTTGTCACTATACAAAGAACAGAGATTAGTTTTGTCACCATACAAAGACCAGAAATTAGTTTTGAAATGTATGCACTATCACAAAAACGCTGCTCTTAAACTCTCCATTCTGCTCACGCCCAAAGAGAAACCGAGCTATATTTCCCCAGTAAGGACTACTTTAAACTAAAGCAAAAGAAGAACCAGAAATATTCTCCATATGGCTCACAATTTAGACACCAATTTCCATTCCACTTCTCCCCTGTGTCTTCATGAGTGTCGAACTTGTTTGTCAGGCATTGTTGCAACTGGCCAAGGCTTCCCTGACACAACCTTCACTTCCCAGAGAGACAAAAGCAGAAACTTCTTGCATGCTCTTGCTGAAGTGGACGGGCCGCGGCGGCAGAAGACGAGGAAGGTGCACCCCGGGGCCAATCTATTAGGGACAGGAGGAAACTAAATAAAGTGGCCGCTGAGTTTATGTCGCCCGTATACAAACTTGAGATTACTTACTGACTTTACTTCATTGTCACCAGACAATTGATATGAGAGCGTACAATCATCACAGCGATATTTGATTCTGCTCTTAGAGCTCCCTGAAGTACGAATCGACATAAATATAACAAAAATTTAAATTGTAAATCATAATTAGAACATAGAAAAGGGAAAGTAAGGTAGTGCAAGTCAGGTCCGGATATTTGTAAGGTTCGGCCCAGATCCGGGTCAGGATCTGTTCAGCAGACTTATCACAGTTGGAAAGAAGCTGTTCCCAAATCTGGCCGTACAAATTTTCAAGCTCCTGAACCTTCTCCCGGAGGGAAGAGGGACAAAAAGTGTGTTGGCTGGGTGGGTCGTGTCCTTGATTATCCTGGCAGCTCTGCTCCGACAGCGTGCGGTGTGAAGTGAGTCCAAGGACGGAAGATTGGTTTGTGTGATGTGCTGGGCTGTGTTCACGATCTTCTGCAGCTTCTTCCGGTCTTGGACAGGACAACTTCCGTACCAGGTTGTGATGCACCCTAGGAGAATGCTTTCTACGGTGCACCTATAAAAATTAGTGAGGGTTTAGGGGACAGGCCGAATTTCTTCAGCTTTCTCAGGAAGTAAAGGTGCTGGTGGGCCTTCTTGGCAGTGGACTCTGCTTGGTTAGGTCAGGTCAGGTCATTTGTGATATTCACCCCGAGGAACGTAAAGCTTTTGACCTGTTCCACCTGCGCACCACCGATGTAGATGGGCTTGTGCGGTCCGCTACTCCTTCTGAAGTCAACAACCAATCCCTTCGTCTTGCTGACGTTGAGGGATAGGTTATTGTCTTCACACTATGCCAGCAGGTTCTTAATTTCCTCTCTGTACTCAGACTCACCGTTACCCGAGATACGGCCTACACACACAGACACACACTCACACTCTCTCTCTCTCTCTCTCTCGCGCACACACACACACTCACACTCTCACACACACACAGACACACACACACACACTCTCACACACACACAGACACACACACACTCACACAGACACACACAGACACACACACTCCACACACTCTCACACACACTGACACACACACAGACACACACACACACTCTCACACACACACAGACACACACACACACACTCTCACACACACACAGACACACACACACTCACACACACACACACACACACACACACAGACACACACACACACACTCTCACACACACACAGACACACACACACTCACACAGACACACACAGACACACACACTCCACACACTCTCACACACACTGACACACACACAGACACACACACACACACACACACTCACACACACACACACACACACTGACACACACACAGACACACACACACACACACACACACACACACACACACACACACACAGACACACACACTCCACACACTCTCACACACAGACACACACACACACTCTCACACACACACACACACACACACACACACAGACACACACACACACACAGACACACACACACACACACACACACACTCACACACACACACACAGACACACACACTCCACACACTCTCACACACACACACACACACACACACACAGACACACACACACACACACACACACACACACACTCACACACACACACACAGACACACACACACACACACACCAAACACTGGAGGAACTCAGCGGAGAAGGTTCCACTCGGAGAAGGTCGAGTTCCAAGATCGTACATTTCTTACGGAGGTTTGCGCAGATGTGGGCACTGCGAGCTAAGCCAGCGTTCGTTGCCCATCCCCAGTTGCCCTCGAGAGGGTGGCGGTGGGAATGGCTTGCTGGGCCGTTCCAGAGCCAACCACACGGCTGCAGCCAGACCAGGCAGGATACTACAACCATTACAAATGGGTCATCAGATATCTTTACGACAGTTTCATGTCGATCATGATTTTTTTTCTTTACTTACTTATTTTTTTTTTAACTTTACGTCTTTCTGAACTCAAGTTCGCCATCTGCCTTGGCCGGGGATCCAAACTCACCTCCCCAGCGTACAACTGGGCCTCCGGTTCACATCCCCCCCCGCGAACGCACATACCAACAAACTAACTCAGCCTCCCCCCGGACCACGGTGCAGCCGCGAAACATTTACATAACAGACAGCACAGTAAAAAAGATATATTGCTGTTAATAAAATATAATTCAAAACCCGAGGCCCTGCCAGCTTAGAGCTGTACTTGGTGTGGAGGATGATGCTTTGGGTTTAAATGCAAACCCGTCGGATATCATTGCATTCACACCGCTTTTTGGCCCGTAGGAGGATCTCACTGGTCTGGAAATCTGCCGTTTACATCGCTTTTGGCCCGTAGGAGGATCCCGCTGGTCTGGAAATCTGCCGTTTAAATCGCTTTTGGCCCGTAGGAGGATCTCGCTGGTCTGGAAATCTGCCGTTTACACCGCTTTTGGCCCGTAGGAGGATCCTGCTGGTCTGGAAATCTGCCGTTTACAACGCTTTTGGCCCGTAGGAGGATCTCGCTGGTCTGGAAATCTGCCGTTTACATCGCTTTTGGCCCGTAGGAGGATCTCGCTGGTCTGGAAATCTGCCGTATACATCGCTTTTGGCCCGTAGGAGGATCCTGCTGCTCTGGAAATCTGCCGTTTACATCGCTTTTGGCCCGTAGAAGGATCTCACTGGTCAGGAAATCTACCGTTTACACCGCTTTTGGCCCTTAGGAGGATCCTGCTGCTCTGGAAATCTGCCGTTTACATCGCTTTTGGCCCGTAGGAGAAACTCGCTGGTCTGGAAATCTGCCGTTTACATCGCTTTTGGCCCGTAGGAGGATCTCGCTGGTCTGGAAATCTGCCGTTTACACCGCTTTTGGCCCATAGGAGGATCCTGCTGCTCTGGAAATCTGCCGTTTACATCGCTTTTGGCCCGTAGGAGAAACTCGCTGGTCTGGAAATCTGCCGTTTACATCGCTTTTGGCCCATAGGAGGATCTCGCTGGTCTGGAAATCTGCCGTATACATCGCTTTTGGCCCGTAGGAGAAACTCGCTGGTCTGGAAATCTGCAGTTTACATCGCTTTTGGCCCGTAGGAGGATCCTGCTGGTCTGGAAATCTGCCGTTTACATCGCTTTTGGCCCGTAGGGGAATCTCGCTGGTCTGGAAATCTGCCGTTTACATCGCTTTTGGCCCATAGGAGGATCTCGCTGGTCTGGAAATCTGCCGTATACATCGCTTTTGGCCCGTAGGAGAAACTCGCTGGTCTGGAAATCTGCCGTTTACATAGCTTTTGGCCCGTAGGAGGATCTCGCTGGTCTGGAAATCTGCCGTATACATCGCTTTTGGCCCGTAGGAGGATCCTGCTGGTCTGGAAATCTGCCGTTTACATCGCTTTTGGCCCGTAGGAGGATCTCACTGGTCTGGAAATCTGCCGTTTACACCGCTTTTGGCCCGTAGGAGGATCCTGCTGGTCTGGAAATCTGCAGTTTACATCGCTTTTGGCCCGTAGGAGGATCCTGCTGGTCTGGAAATCTGTCGTTTACATCGCTTTTGGCCCGTAGGAGGATACTGCTGGTCTGGAAATCTGCCGTTTACATCGCTTTTGGCCCGTAGGAGGATCTCGCTGGTCTGGAAATCTGCCGTTTACACCGCTTTTGGCCCGTAGGAGGATCCTGCTGCTCTGGAAATCTGCCGTTTACATCGCTTTTGGCCCGTAGGAGAAACTCGCTGGTCTGGAAATCTGCCGTTTACATCGCTTTTGGCCCGTAGGAGGATCTCACTGGTCAGGAAATCTACCGTTTACACCGCTTTTGGCCCGTAGGAGGATCTCGCTGGTCTGGAAATCTGCCGTTTACATTGCTTTTGGCCCGTAGGAGGATCTCGCTGGTCTGGAAATCTGCCGTTTACATCGCTTTTGGCCCGTAGGAGGATCTCGCTGGTCTGGAAATCTGCCGTATACATCGCTTTTGGCCCGTAGGAGGATCTCGCTGGTCTGGAAATCTGCCGTTTACATCGCTTTTGGCCCGTAGGGGAATCTCGCTGGTCTGGAAATCTGCCGTTTACATCGCTTTTGGCCCGTAGGAGGATCTCACTGGTCTGGAAATCTGCCGTTTACATCGCTTTTGGCCCGTAGGAGGATCCTGCTGGTCTGGATATCTGCCGTTTACACCGCTTTTGGCCCGTAGGAGGATCCTGCTGGTCTGGAAATCTGCAGTTTACATCGCTTTTGGCCCGTAGGAGGATCCTGCTGGTCTGGAAATCTGCCGTTTACATCGCTTTTGGCCCGTAGGAGGATACTGCTGGTCTGGAAATCTGCCGTTTACATCGCTTTTGGCCCGTAGGAGGATCTCGCTGGTCTGGAAATCTGCCGTATACATCGCTTTTGGCCCGTAGGAGGATCTCGCTGGTCTGGAAATCTGCCGTTTACATCGCTTTTGGCCCGTAGGGGAATCTCGCTGGTCTGGAAATCTGCCGTTTACATCGCTTTTGGCCCGTAGGAGGATCTCACTGGTCTGGAAATCTGCCGTTTACATCGCTTTTGGCCCGTAGGAGGATCCTGCTGGTCTGGATATCTGCCGTTTACACCGCTTTTGGCCCGTAGGAGGATCCTGCTGGTCTGGAAATCTGCAGTTTACATCGCTTTTGGCCCGTAGGAGGATCCTGCTGGTCTGGAAATCTGCCGTTTACATCGCTTTTGGCCCGTAGGAGGATACTGCTGGTCTGGAAATCTGCCGTTTACATCGCTTTTGGCCCGTAGGAGGATCTCGCTGGTCTGGAAATCTGCCGTTTACATCGCTATTGGCCCGTAGGAGGATCCTGCTGGTCTGGAAATCTGCCGTTTACATCGCTTTTGGCCCGTAGGAGAATCCTGCTGGTCTGGAAATCTGCCGTTTACATCGCTTTTGGCCTGTAGGAGGATCTCGCTGGTCTGGAAATCTGCCGTTTACATCGCTTTTGGCCCGTAGGAGAATCCTGCTGGACTGGAAATCTGCCGTTTACATCGCTTTTGGCCCGTAGGAGAATCCTGCTGGTCTGGAAATCTGCCGTTTACATCGCTTTTGGCCCGTAGGAGGATCTCGCTGGTCTGGAAATCTGCCGTTTACATCGCTTTTGGCCCGTAGGAGGATCTCGCTGGTCTGGAAATCTGCCGTTTACATCGCTTTTGGCCCGTAGGAGAATCCTGCTGGACTGGAAATCTGCCGTTTACATCGCTTTTGGCCCGTAGGAGAATCCTGCTGGTCTGGAAATCTGCCGTTTACATCGCTTTTGGCCCGTAGGAGAATCCTGCTGGTCTGGAAATCTGCCGTTTACATCGCTTTTGGCCCGTAGGAGGATCTCGCTGGTCTGGAAATCTGCCGTTTACATCGCTTTTGGCCCGTAGGAGAATCTCGCTGGTCTGGAAATCTGCCGTTTACATCGCTTTTGGCCCGTAGGAGGATCTCGCTGGTCTGGAAATCTGCCGTTTACATCGCTTTTGGCCCGTAGGGGAATCTCGCTGGTCTGGAAATCTGCCGTTTACATCGCTTTTGGCCCATAGGAGGATCTCGCTGGTCTGGAAATCTGCCGTATACATCGCTTTTGGCCCGTAGGAGAAACTCGCTGGTCTGGAAATCTGCCGTTTACATAGCTTTTGGCCCGTAGGAGGATCTCGCTGGTCTGGAAATCTGCCGTATACATCGCTTTTGGCCCGTAGGAGGATCCTGCTGGTCTGGAAATCTGCCGTTTACATCGCTTTTGGCCCGTAGGAGGATCTCACTGGTCTGGAAATCTGCCGTTTACACCGCTTTTGGCCCGTAGGAGGATCCTGCTGGTCTGGAAATCTGCAGTTTACATCGCTTTTGGCCCGTAGGAGGATCCTGCTGGTCTGGAAATCTGTCGTTTACATCGCTTTTGGCCCGTAGGAGGATACTGCTGGTCTGGAAATCTGCCGTTTACATCGCTTTTGGCCCGTAGGAGGATCTCGCTGGTCTGGAAATCTGCCGTTTACACCGCTTTTGGCCCGTAGGAGGATCCTGCTGCTCTGGAAATCTGCCGTTTACATCGCTTTTGGCCCGTAGGAGAAACTCGCTGGTCTGGAAATCTGCCGTTTACATCGCTTTTGGCCCGTAGGAGGATCTCACTGGTCAGGAAATCTACCGTTTACACCGCTTTTGGCCCGTAGGAGGATCTCGCTGGTCTGGAAATCTGCCGTTTACATTGCTTTTGGCCCGTAGGAGGATCTCGCTGGTCTGGAAATCTGCCGTTTACATCGCTTTTGGCCCGTAGGAGGATCTCGCTGGTCTGGAAATCTGCCGTATACATCGCTTTTGGCCCGTAGGAGGATCTCGCTGGTCTGGAAATCTGCCGTTTACATCGCTTTTGGCCCGTAGGGGAATCTCGCTGGTCTGGAAATCTGCCGTTTACATCGCTTTTGGCCCGTAGGAGGATCTCACTGGTCTGGAAATCTGCCGTTTACATCGCTTTTGGCCCGTAGGAGGATCCTGCTGGTCTGGATATCTGCCGTTTACACCGCTTTTGGCCCGTAGGAGGATCCTGCTGGTCTGGAAATCTGCAGTTTACATCGCTTTTGGCCCGTAGGAGGATCCTGCTGGTCTGGAAATCTGCCGTTTACATCGCTTTTGGCCCGTAGGAGGATACTGCTGGTCTGGAAATCTGCCGTTTACATCGCTTTTGGCCCGTAGGAGGATCTCGCTGGTCTGGAAATCTGCCGTATACATCGCTTTTGGCCCGTAGGAGGATCTCGCTGGTCTGGAAATCTGCCGTTTACATCGCTTTTGGCCCGTAGGGGAATCTCGCTGGTCTGGAAATCTGCCGTTTACATCGCTTTTGGCCCGTAGGAGGATCTCACTGGTCTGGAAATCTGCCGTTTACATCGCTTTTGGCCCGTAGGAGGATCCTGCTGGTCTGGATATCTGCCGTTTACACCGCTTTTGGCCCGTAGGAGGATCCTGCTGGTCTGGAAATCTGCAGTTTACATCGCTTTTGGCCCGTAGGAGGATCCTGCTGGTCTGGAAATCTGCCGTTTACATCGCTTTTGGCCCGTAGGAGGATACTGCTGGTCTGGAAATCTGCCGTTTACATCGCTTTTGGCCCGTAGGAGGATCTCGCTGGTCTGGAAATCTGCCGTTTACATCGCTATTGGCCCGTAGGAGGATCCTGCTGGTCTGGAAATCTGCCGTTTACATCGCTTTTGGCCCGTAGGAGAATCCTGCTGGTCTGGAAATCTGCCGTTTACATCGCTTTTGGCCTGTAGGAGGATCTCGCTGGTCTGGAAATCTGCCGTTTACATCGCTTTTGGCCCGTAGGAGAATCCTGCTGGACTGGAAATCTGCCGTTTACATCGCTTTTGGCCCGTAGGAGAATCCTGCTGGTCTGGAAATCTGCCGTTTACATCGCTTTTGGCCCGTAGGAGGATCTCGCTGGTCTGGAAATCTGCCGTTTACATCGCTTTTGGCCCGTAGGAGGATCTCGCTGGTCTGGAAATCTGCCGTTTACATCGCTTTTGGCCCGTAGGAGAATCCTGCTGGACTGGAAATCTGCCGTTTACATCGCTTTTGGCCCGTAGGAGAATCCTGCTGGTCTGGAAATCTGCCGTTTACATCGCTTTTGGCCCGTAGGAGAATCCTGCTGGTCTGGAAATCTGCCGTTTACATCGCTTTTGGCCCGTAGGAGGATCTCGCTGGTCTGGAAATCTGCCGTTTACATCGCTTTTGGCCCGTAGGAGAATCTCGCTGGTCTGGAAATCTGCCGTTTACATCGCTTTTGGCCCGTAGGAGGATCTCGCTGGTCTGGAAATCTGCCGTTTACATCGCTTTTGGCCCGTAGGAGGATCCTGCTGGTCTGGAAATCTGCCGTTTACATCGCTTTTGGCCCGTAGGAGGATACTGCTGGTCTGGAAATCTGCCGTTTACATCGCTTTTGGCCCGTAGGAGGATACCGCTGGTCTGGAAATCTGCTGTTTACATCGCTTTTGGCCCGTAGGAGGATCCTGCTGGTCTGGAAATCTGCCGTTTACATCGCTTTTGGCCCGTAGGAGAATCTCGCTGGTCTGGAAATCTGCCGTTTACATCGCTTTTGCCCCCTAGGAGAATCCTGCTGGTCTGGAAATCTGCCCTTTACATCGCTTTTGGCCCGTAGGAGGATCTCGCTGCTCTGGAAATCTGCCGTTTACACCGCTTTTGGCCCGTAGGAGGATCCTGCTGGTCTGGAAATCTGCCGTTTACATCGCTTTTGGCCCGTAGGAGGATCCTGCTGGTCTGGAAATCTGCCGTTTACATCGCTTTTGGCCCGTAGGAGAATCTCGCTGGTCTGGAAATCTGCCGTTTACATCGCTTTTGGCCCGTAGGAGGATCTCGCTGGTCTGGAAATCTGCCGTTTACATTGCTTTTGGCCCGTAGGAGGATCTCGCTGGTCTGGAAATCTGCCGTTTACATCGCTTTTGGCCCGTAGGGGAATCTCGCTGGTCTGGAAATCTGCCGTTTACATCGCTTTTGGCCCGTAGGAGGATCTCGCTGGTCTGGAAATCTGCCGTTTACATCGCTTTTGGCCCGTAGGAGAAACTCGCTGGTCTGGAAATCTGCCGTTTACATCGCTTTTGGCCCATAGGAGGATCTCGCTGGTCTGGAAATCTGCCGTATACATCGCTTTTGGCCCGTAGGAGGATCCTGCTGGTCTGGAAATCTGCCGTTTACATCGCTTTTGGCCCGTAGGGGAATCTCGCTGGTCTGGAAATCTGCCGTTTACATCGCTTTTGGCCCATAGGAGGATCTCGCTGGTCTGGAAATCTGCCGTATACATCGCTTTTGGCCCGTAGGAGAAACTCGCTGGTCTGGAAATCTGCCGTTTACATAGCTTTTGGCCCGTAGGAGGATCTCGCTGGTCTGGAAATCTGCCGTATACATCGCTTTTGGCCCGTAGGAGGATCCTGCTGGTCTGGAAATCTGCCGTTTACATCGCTTTTGGCCCGTAGGAGGATCTCACTGGTCTGGAAATCTGCCGTTTACACCGCTTTTGGCCCGTAGGAGGATCCTGCTGGTCTGGAAATCTGCAGTTTACATCGCTTTTGGCCCGTAGGAGGATCCTGCTGGTCTGGAAATCTGTCGTTTACATCGCTTTTGGCCCGTAGGAGGATACTGCTGGTCTGGAAATCTGCCGTTTACATCGCTTTTGGCCCGTAGGAGGATCTCGCTGGTCTGGAAATCTGCCGTTTACACCGCTTTTGGCCCGTAGGAGGATCCTGCTGCTCTGGAAATCTGCCGTTTACATCGCTTTTGGCCCGTAGGAGAAACTCGCTGGTCTGGAAATCTGCCGTTTACATCGCTTTTGGCCCGTAGGAGGATCTCACTGGTCAGGAAATCTACCGTTTACACCGCTTTTGGCCCGTAGGAGGATCTCGCTGGTCTGGAAATCTGCCGTTTACATTGCTTTTGGCCCGTAGGAGGATCTCGCTGGTCTGGAAATCTGCCGTTTACATCGCTTTTGGCCCGTAGGAGGATCTCGCTGGTCTGGAAATCTGCCGTATACATCGCTTTTGGCCCGTAGGAGGATCTCGCTGGTCTGGAAATCTGCCGTTTACATCGCTTTTGGCCCGTAGGGGAATCTCGCTGGTCTGGAAATCTGCCGTTTACATCGCTTTTGGCCCGTAGGAGGATCTCACTGGTCTGGAAATCTGCCGTTTACATCGCTTTTGGCCCGTAGGAGGATCCTGCTGGTCTGGATATCTGCCGTTTACACCGCTTTTGGCCCGTAGGAGGATCCTGCTGGTCTGGAAATCTGCAGTTTACATCGCTTTTGGCCCGTAGGAGGATCCTGCTGGTCTGGAAATCTGCCGTTTACATCGCTTTTGGCCCGTAGGAGGATACTGCTGGTCTGGAAATCTGCCGTTTACATCGCTTTTGGCCCGTAGGAGGATCTCGCTGGTCTGGAAATCTGCCGTATACATCGCTTTTGGCCCGTAGGAGGATCTCGCTGGTCTGGAAATCTGCCGTTTACATCGCTTTTGGCCCGTAGGGGAATCTCGCTGGTCTGGAAATCTGCCGTTTACATCGCTTTTGGCCCGTAGGAGGATCTCACTGGTCTGGAAATCTGCCGTTTACATCGCTTTTGGCCCGTAGGAGGATCCTGCTGGTCTGGATATCTGCCGTTTACACCGCTTTTGGCCCGTAGGAGGATCCTGCTGGTCTGGAAATCTGCAGTTTACATCGCTTTTGGCCCGTAGGAGGATCCTGCTGGTCTGGAAATCTGCCGTTTACATCGCTTTTGGCCCGTAGGAGGATACTGCTGGTCTGGAAATCTGCCGTTTACATCGCTTTTGGCCCGTAGGAGGATCTCGCTGGTCTGGAAATCTGCCGTTTACATCGCTATTGGCCCGTAGGAGGATCCTGCTGGTCTGGAAATCTGCCGTTTACATCGCTTTTGGCCCGTAGGAGAATCCTGCTGGTCTGGAAATCTGCCGTTTACATCGCTTTTGGCCTGTAGGAGGATCTCGCTGGTCTGGAAATCTGCCGTTTACATCGCTTTTGGCCCGTAGGAGAATCCTGCTGGACTGGAAATCTGCCGTTTACATCGCTTTTGGCCCGTAGGAGAATCCTGCTGGTCTGGAAATCTGCCGTTTACATCGCTTTTGGCCCGTAGGAGGATCTCGCTGGTCTGGAAATCTGCCGTTTACATCGCTTTTGGCCCGTAGGAGGATCTCGCTGGTCTGGAAATCTGCCGTTTACATCGCTTTTGGCCCGTAGGAGAATCCTGCTGGACTGGAAATCTGCCGTTTACATCGCTTTTGGCCCGTAGGAGAATCCTGCTGGTCTGGAAATCTGCCGTTTACATCGCTTTTGGCCCGTAGGAGAATCCTGCTGGTCTGGAAATCTGCCGTTTACATCGCTTTTGGCCCGTAGGAGGATCTCGCTGGTCTGGAAATCTGCCGTTTACATCGCTTTTGGCCCGTAGGAGAATCTCGCTGGTCTGGAAATCTGCCGTTTACATCGCTTTTGGCCCGTAGGAGGATCTCGCTGGTCTGGAAATCTGCCGTTTACATCGCTTTTGGCCCGTAGGAGGATCCTGCTGGTCTGGAAATCTGCCGTTTACATCGCTTTTGGCCCGTAGGAGGATACTGCTGGTCTGGAAATCTGCCGTTTACATCGCTTTTGGCCCGTAGGAGGATACCGCTGGTCTGGAAATCTGCTGTTTACATCGCTTTTGGCCCGTAGGAGGATCCTGCTGGTCTGGAAATCTGCCGTTTACATCGCTTTTGGCCCGTAGGAGAATCTCGCTGGTCTGGAAATCTGCCGTTTACATCGCTTTTGCCCCCTAGGAGAATCCTGCTGGTCTGGAAATCTGCCCTTTACATCGCTTTTGGCCCGTAGGAGGATCTCGCTGCTCTGGAAATCTGCCGTTTACACCGCTTTTGGCCCGTAGGAGGATCCTGCTGGTCTGGAAATCTGCCGTTTACATCGCTTTTGGCCCGTAGGAGGATCCTGCTGGTCTGGAAATCTGCCGTTTACATCGCTTTTGGCCCGTAGGAGAATCTCGCTGGTCTGGAAATCTGCCGTTTACATCGCTTTTGGCCCGTAGGAGGATCTCGCTGGTCTGGAAATCTGCCGTTTACATTGCTTTTGGCCCGTAGGAGGATCTCGCTGGTCTGGAAATCTGCCGTTTACATCGCTTTTGGCCCGTAGGGGAATCTCGCTGGTCTGGAAATCTGCCGTTTACATCGCTTTTGGCCCGTAGGAGGATCTCGCTGGTCTGGAAATCTGCCGTTTACATCGCTTTTGGCCCGTAGGAGGATCTCGCTGGTCTGGAAATCTGCCACTCCTCGCTGAGGGCATCTGATTGTACCTGGGATGTCGCCTCCCTTTTAACACGCATATGGTTTACCCCACAGGGTGGTTGATGAATTGTAATATGAGTCTACTCTGGATCATCTGACATGTTATGGATGTGCGTGGGACTTCGTCTTCAATGAGTGTGGGGGCTTGGCTGTGAAATGTCCGTACCTGTATTTGTGAAGAGTTGCATTGTAAATACATTAGCTGCGATGGTATGTTCGGGGAGGGAGGGTTTGTTTTGGGGTAAGATACAAAAGCACAATGGAGGGAAATGTAATCCGTTATGTATTCTGTATTGTGTCATTCCTTCAATAAAAATATATTTAAAAAATAAATAAATAAAAGTATAATTCAAAATGCATGCAGTGCCTGGCACTGTTTAGTAAACAGCTCACTGTCCCAGTGATGAGACCCGTGTGGGCAGTCTGCCAGACCCAGTCCTGATGCTCCTGTACCTCCGTCCTGATGGTGGTGCGTCGGAGAGATTGTGGGATGGGTGGTAGTGACCGTCAACAGAGCTTCCAGCAAGTGTTGACCCCCACAGACCCTCTCGGCTGTTCTTACTGTCCTCTGCAGCGTCCCGCGGTCCATGCTTTGCAGCTTCCCTCCCACGCAGCGATGCAGCCAGACAGGACACACTCGATGCTGCCCCTGTAGAACGTTGTTAGGATGGGGATGGGGAGCCTAGCACACCTCGATCTCCTCAAAAAGTGCAGGAGGTGTGGAAAGGGATCCACACCTCTTCAGCTGCATGGTCAGAACAAAACGGCCACAGCGGTCAGCACGGCACTATTACAGCTCGGGCCTTCGGATCAATCCCTGTGCGGCCTCCCCGTGGGACGCGTGGGTTTTCTCCGGCTGGTCGAGGTTCCTCTTACAGTCCAAAGACGTGCTGGTTAGTGTTGATCATTGTGAACTGCCCTGTGATGAAGCTAGGGTTAAAGCAGCGGTCAGTGAGACTTTAGGCCGGAACGGCCGATTCTGTTAGATCAGTGGCCAGTGACTCTTTAGGCCGAAAGGCCTATTCTGTTAAATTGGTGGCCAGTGACTCTTTAGGCTGAAAGGCCTATTCTGTTAAATTGGTGGCCAGTGACTCTTTAGGCCGAAAGGCCTATTCTGTTAAATTGGTGGACAGTGACTCTTTAGGCCGAAAGGCCTATTCTGTTAAATCGGTGGCCAGTGACTCTTTAGGCTGAAAGGCCTATTCTGTTAAATTGGTGGCCAATGACTCTTTAGGCCGGAACAGCCTATTCTGTTAAATTGGCGGGCAGTGCCTCTTTAGGGCAAAAGGCCTACTCTGTAAAATTGGCGGGCAGTTCCTCTTTAGGCCGAAAGGCCTATTCTGTTAAATTGGTGGCCAGTGACTCTTTAGGCCGAAAGGCCTATTCTGTTAAATTGGTGGCCAGTAACTCTTTAGGCCGGAACAGCCTATTCTGTTAAATTGGCGGGCAGTGCCTCTTTAGGCCAAAAGGCCTACTCTGTAAGATTGGCAGGCAGTTCCTCTTTAGGCTGAAAGGTCTATTCTGTTAAATTGGTGGCCAGTGACTCATTAGGCCGGAACAACCTATTCTTGTAAATCGGTGGCCAGTGACTCTTTAGGCCAAACAGCCTATTCTGTTAAATCAGTAGCCAGTGTCTCTTTTGGGCCTATTCTGAGATGTATCTCTAATAAAATAGACAATAGACAATAGGTGCAGAAGTAGACCAATCAGCCCTTCGAGCCTGTACTGCCATTCTGAGATCATGGCTAATCATCTACTATCAATACCCTGTTCCTGCCTTGTCCTCATATCCCTTGATTCCCCTATCCACAAGATACCTATCGAGATCCTTCTTGAAAGCATCCAGGGAATTGGCCTCCACTGCCTTCTGAGGCAGTGCATTCCAGACCCCCACAACTCTCTGGGAGAAGAAGTTTCTCCTTAACTCTGTCCTAAATGACCTACCCCTTATTCTCAAACCATGCCCTCTGGTACTGGACTCTCCGAGCATCTGGAACATATTTCCTGCCTCTATCTTGTCCAATCCCTTAATAATCTTATACGTTGCCACAAGATCCCCTCTCAATGTCCTTAATTCCAGCGTGTACAAGCCCAGTCTCTCTAACCCCTCTGCGTAAGACAGTCCGGACATCCCAGGAATTAACCTGGTGAATCTACGCTGCACTTCCTCTACAACCAGGATGTCCTTCCTTAACCCTGGAGAACAAATCTGTACACAGTACTCCAGGTGTGGTCTCACCAGGGCCACATTATAGTTTAAATTAATATAGTTAAAATAGTTTAAATTTTCTTGAGTTTTTCTTGCATGATCTTCCTTCCTCAATTCCCCACTGATTCTGAGCAGCCTTCATCTTTGCTTTTCCAAATGCTCTGCCCTCTTCTCACTGCTACCATCAGGGAGGAGGTACAGGAGCCTAAAGACACACACTCAATGATTCAGGAACAGCTGCTTCCCCTCTGCCATCAGGGAAGAGGTACAGGAGTCTGAAGATACACACTCAACGATTCAGGAACAGCTTCTTCCCCTCTGCCATCAGGGAGGAGGTACAGGAGCCTGAAGACACACACTCGACGGTTCAGGAACAGCTTCTTCCCCTCTGCCATCAGGGAGGGGGTACAGGAGCCTGAAGACACACACTCGACGGTTCAGGAACAGCTTCTTCCCCTCTGCCATCAGGGAGGGGGTACAGGAGCCTGAAGACACACACTCGACGGTTCAGGAACAGCTTCTTCCCCTCTGCCATCAGGGAGGAGGTACAGGAGCCTGAAGACACACACTCAACGATTCAGGAACAGCTTCTTCCCCTCTGCCATCAGGGAGGAGGTACAGGAGCCTGAAGACACACACTCAACGATTCAGGAACAGCTTCTTCCCCTCACACGCCAGGCCCTCGCCGCCTCTAGCTAACAGCTAACGCCTTCACCGCAGATTGGAAACAGTATCCCAGGGCTAAATTATCACTCCTTTAACAGCGTATGTCTAAATCACCGATCTCCTTTCCCGGGACGCGGACCGAGGTTAGGCAGGGTGGGTGGCCGTCGCGGAGTTTCGATCAGGTCTTGACAAGGAAGGGAGTCAAGGAAAAAACCC